>NW_006408765.1:483890-494443 GCF_000296735.1 Chrysochloris asiatica
CCTGTACAGGGTTTCCGAGGCTATAAATCTTTACAGGAGCAGAAAGCCTCATCTTTCTCCCACGGAACAGCTGGTAGTTTCGAACTGCTGACCTTGTGAATCGCAGCCTGATTCATAACCACTGTGTTACCAGAGCTCCTTATAGACCAATATCCCTCATTAAAATAGACGCAAAAATTCTCAACAAAATCCTAGCCAACAGAATCCAGCAGCACATTTAAAAAATAATACATCATGACCAAGTGGGTTTCATAAAAGGAATGCAAGGATGGTTCAACATTAGAAAAACAATCAACATTATCCACCATATAAATAAGAAAAAAAATCACATGATCATATCAATTGATGCAGAAAAGGCATTTGACAAAATAAAACATCCATTCCTGATAAAAACACTCAGCAAATTAGGAATTGAAGGAAAGTGTCTCAGCATAATCAAGAGCATAGATACAAAACCAACAGCCTACATCACTCTCAATATACAGTAACTGATAGCCTTCCCTCTGCGAACAGGAAGCAGAAAAGGATGCCCTTTGTCACCACTCCTATTCAATAATGTTTTAGAAGTTTTAGCCAGAGCTATACGACATGATAGAGAGATTAAAGGCAACCAAATTGGCAAAGAGGAAATAAAACTATCTCTATTTGCAGACCATATGATCTTATATATAGAAAACCCCAAAGACTCAGTAAAAAAAATACTACTAGACCTCATTGGAAGATTCAGCAAAGTAGCAGGGTATAAGATCAACATACAAAAATCATTTGGATTCTTCTATAGTAACAATAGCCACCCAAAGGATGAAATATTTAGGAATAAAGTAACCAGAGAAACAAAGGACTTATACAAAGAAAATTACAAAACAGTACTACAAGAAACCAAAAGAGGCTTACAGAAGTGGAAGAACATACCATGTCCCTGGATAGGAAGACTCAACATCGTGAAACTGTCAATACTGCCCAAAACAATTTACACATATAATGCAATCCCAGTCCAGATTCAACAACATTCTTCAAAAAGATGGAAAAGACAATTACTAACTTTATATGGAAAGGTAAGAAATGCAGGCTAAGCAAAGCACTGCTTAAGAAGAAGAATCAAGTTGGAAGCCTCTTACTCTCTGATTTCAAAATTCACAACATGGCTACAGTGGTCAAAACAACCTGGTACTGGTACAATGAAAAATACATTGATCAATGGAACAGAATCGAGAATCAAGAAATTAATCCATCCATATGCAGCCAACTGATTTTCAACAAAATGCCTAGGCATATTACATTGGGAGGAGATAGTCTCTTTAACAGATGGTGCTGGCAGAACTGGAAAGCGATATGCAAAATATTGAAACAAGATCTTTACCTCATATACTATACAAAAATGAACTCAGCATGGATTAAGATCTAAGTGTGAATCCCCAAATTATGAAGGTCATCAATGAAAAAATAGGGACAAATGTGAAGGCTCTAATTCAGGGCATACACAGACTGCCAAACATTTTGAAAATTACACAAGCAAAAGTAGACAAAATAGATGATTGGGACATACTAAAAATTAAAAACTCATGTGCATCAAAAGACTTCACCAAAAGACTAAAAACGGAACCCACAGAATGGGAAAAAATCTTTTGCAACGACATATCAGATAACGGACTCATTTCTAAAATATATAGTAAAGTACAGCTCCTCAACAAGAAAAAGACAAATAACCCAATAAAAAAATAGGCACAGGGCATGAATAGACACTTCACCAAGGAGGAAATCCGGGCAGCCAACAAACATATGAAGTAATGTTCACAGGTAAGCCTCGATCCAGTGGTCTGATTCAGTGCTTTTAAAATTGTTGTATGCAATTTGAGGAAAACAAAAACACAGTATATCAATGTTCTAGTAGCTATCATTTTACTCTCTGCGTCTTACATGGCATATATAAGATTATAGTCAGCAATGCCAAAATATTGAGAATTGGATTAATGTGATTATTATTTTCCTATTATTAGGAAATTGTTGTTGTTAAGTATCATAACTCTGTATAGGGTTTCCATGGCTGTAAGCTTCATCTTTCTCCCTTGAAGTGGATGATGGACTTGAGCTGCTGACCTAGTGGCTTGCTGTCTAGTGCTTGTCCTACAGAGGCACAGGCTTCCTATTAGTAAGTTATCATCTTCTAAATACGAGGTGAAGTTCTGGGGTGGTGCTGTATGATAAGCACTGGACTGCTAACCACTAGTTCTGTGGTTCAAACTCACCAGTTAGTCTTTGGAAACACTATATAGGATTGCTATGAGTCCACATTGCTTCAACAGCAATTATCAATAAAAACTGAAAATATGAATGATGGAGTACTGATGTGGTGCTGTAAGATAAGCACTGGACTGCTAACTGAAAAGTTGGTGGTTGAAACTCACCAGCCACTCCTTGGAAACACTATTCAGGGTAGCTATGAGTCAGAACCAACTACATGGCAATTAACAACAGCAAAAAAATATTAGTTGGAATCCTAGAGTAATGTCATAGAATAAACACTGGATTGCTAACCATAAAGACAGTGGTTCACATCCACCATCTGCTCCCTGAAAACCCTATACAGGGTTGCTATGAGTCAGAACCACCAAGACAGCAGTAGACAACAACAAATATGAGTGGGTTACAGAAGAAAGATGCTGCTTCTGCTCCTGTAAAGATGTACGGCTTCAGAAACCTTATACAGAGTCTCTATGAATCAAACTGACGTAAAGGCACTTAACAACAACAACAGCAACAAATATGAATGGGCGTCCTGGAATCATGCTGCAGGATAAGCACTAGGGTGCTAACAACAAGGTGAGGAGTTCAAACTCACCAGCTACTCATTGGAAACAGGGTGGCTGTGTGTGAGAACCTAACAGAAACAAACATGAGTTAGCAAAAGTTTTAATTCAGATTTCTGTAAGCAAATCATCACATAAAGGTGCTTTTTAGCATGCTCAAAACATGGGAGTCCATGAAAACTGGAATGAAGAAGAAATTTTAATTTATTAGGAATCAAATATGGTTTAGGCAGTTAGCCTAGAAGGAAGAGGATAAAAACATAATAAATCAATAATTAAATTTCAGTGTGATAAGTACTGTGACAGAGGTAAGTAGAATGTTAAAGAAAGTAAACAAAGGACATTTAACTTTTCTATTTGGATTTTCTGAGTGACGCAAACAGTTACTGTTTGGTTGCTAACCAAAACTTGGAGGTTTGAATCCAACTCGAGGTACACTGGTACAAGACTCTGGGTATTCCTTCCATCTTCTTTTGATGCTTTCTACATCATTCAATATTTTGCCCTGAGAATTTTTCAGTAATGAAAGCCAAGGCTTGAATTTTTTTCTTCAGTTCCCTCAGCTTGAGAAATTCTGAGCATGTTCTTCCCTTTTGGTTTTCTAACTCCAGATCTTTGCACATTTCCTTGTAATATTTGACTTTGTCTTCTTGAGCTGAACTTAGAAATTTTCTGTTCAGCTCTTGTGCTTCTTCATTTCTTCCATTTACTTTAGCATCTCTATGCTGGAGAGCAAGTTTCAGAGTGTCTTCTGACATCCATTTTAATCTTTTCCTTCATCATTGTCTTCTTAATGATTTTTGGCTTACTTACTGTATGATGTTATTGATGTCATCTCACAATACTTCTGGTCTTCGGGCTTTAGTGTCTAATGTATAAAATCTGTTCTTTAGTTGATCTCTAAATTCAGGTGGGATATATTCAGGGTCATATTTTGATTCTCATATATTTGTTTTCATTTTCTTCAACATCAGTCTGAATTTGCATATGAGCAATTGATGGTCTGTTCCACAATCTACCTCTGGTTTTCTTTTGGCTGATGATATGAATCTTTTCCACCGTTTCTTTTCATAGATGTAGTCAATTTGATTTCTAGGTATTATTTTTGGTGAGGTCCATGTGTATAGTCATCTCTTATGCTGTTTAAAAAAGGTATTTGAAATGAACAAATCATTGGTTTTGCAGAATTCTGTCATGCATTCTCCAGCATCATTTCTATCATTAAGGCCATATTTTCCAACTACTGATCATTCCTCTTTGTTTCCAACCTTTGCATTCCAGTTACCAGTGGTTATCAATATATCTTGATTGCAAGTTTGATCAATTTCAGATAGAAGAAGTTAGTAGAATTCTATTTCATCCTGACTTGCTTTGGTGGTTGGTGTGTAAATTTGAATAATAATGGTATTAACTTGTATTCCTTGGTGGTCCATGGATATTACAATATCACAAACAGTCTTGTACTTCATGAAAAATCTTGATATGTTCTTTTTGAAGATGAATGCAATGCTATTTATCTTCAATTTGTCATTCCCAGCATAGTAAACCATGTGATTATCAGATTAAAAATGGCCAATACCAGTCCATTTCAGCTCACTAATGCTTAGGAAATTGATGTTTGTGTGTTTCATTTCATTTTTGAAATTTTCTAATTTTCTAGATTCATACTTCATACATTCCATGTTCCCATTACTAATGACCCGAGGGCTTTACTCCATTCTTGTCATTATGGTCGGCACTTCTTTAAGGAGGCAGTTCTTCCCATTCCCATACAACTTGAGGGGCTCATCTTCTGGCACTATATCTGACAGTGTTTCTCTGTTATTAATAAGGTGTACAGTGACTAAATATTTGGAAGTAGTTCATCTCTCCTTCTTCCTAGACTGTCTTTATCTGTAAGCTCATCTGAAACTTGTCCTCTGTGGGTGACCCAGCTGGTATTTAAAATACCCATGGCATAGCTTCCAGAATCAGAGCAACTCACTGTTGAGGACTTAAAGAGAACTTAAAAGCCACTACAGTATGACAAACTGACAGACATGTGGTGGCATATGATCAAGAGCCAATGATACTGAATCAAGATGTCCAAGGTGCATTAAAGGAATTGGCAAAGAAAAGGGCACCGGTATTGATGGAATACAAATTGAAATCTTTCAATAAAATGAGGCAGCACTGGGAACAATCTCACTCATATTTGTCAAGAAATTTGTAAGACAACTATTAGGCCAACTGATTGGAAGAGATCTGTATTTGTGCCCATTCCAAAGAGAAGTGACACAACGGAACGTGGAAATCATCAGACAATATATTTGATATCCCATGTGAGTAAAGTTTTACTAAAGGTAATGCAGACATAGTTGCAACCATACATTGAGAGAGAACTTCAGAGGTTCAAGCAAGATTCAGAAGAGGTTATGGAACACGGGGTATCATTGCTGATGTCCAATGGATCTTGGCTGAAAACAGAGAATATCAGAAAGATGTTTACCTATGCTTTATTGAGTATGCAAAGGCTTTTGATTGTGTGGATCATAACAAGCTATGGACAACATTGTGAAGTCTGAGTATTCCAGAACACTTAATTGTGCTCATGAGGAACCTGTACATAGACCAAGAGGCAGTTGTTTAAACAGAACAAGGAAACACTGAATGTTTTAAAATTAGGAAAGATGAACGAGAGGGTTGTATTCTTTCACCATACTTATTCAATCTGTATGCTGAGCAAATAATCCGAGAAGCTGGGTTATATGAAGAAAAATGTGACATCAGGATTGGAGGAAGACTCATTAACAACCTGCAATATGCAGATGATACAAACTTGCTTGCTTAAAGTGAAGAGGACTTAAAATACTTACTAATGAAGATCAAAGAGCACAGCCTTAAGTATGGATTGCATTTCAATGTAAAGAAAACAAAAATCCTCACCACTGGATCAATAAACAACATTCCTATCAATGGAGAAAAGATTGAAGTTGTCAAGGACTTTATTTTTCTTGGATTAACCATCAACATCACAAAAGCTGCAGTGAAGTGCAAATCAGTTGCACAAGACCTTTTTAAAGTGTTGAAGAACAAATATTTCAGTTTGAGGATTTAGGGGCACCTGACCCAAGCCATGGTATTTTCAGTCACCTCTTATCAGTGAGAAAGTTGGATTGTGAATAAGGAAGATGGTAGAAGAATTGATGCTTTTGAGTTATGGTGTTGGAGGAAAACATTGAAAGTACTATGGGCTGCCAAAAAATAAAGAGATCTGTGATGGAAGAAGTACAGCCAGAGTGCTCCTTGGAGGCCAGGATGGCCAAACTTCGTCTCTCGTACTTTAGACATATTGTCAGAAGGGACCAGTCCCTGGAGAAGGATATCATGTTTGTTTGGTAAAGTGGAGAGTCAGAAAAAAAGAGGAAGACCCCCAGCAAGATGGATTGGCAAAGTGGCAGCATCAGTGGGCTCAAGTGTGGCAACAATTGTGAGGTTGGCTCAGGAACGAGCAGTGTTTCATTCTGTTGTGCATAGGGTCGCTATCAGTCAGTACTGACTCAGTGGTACCTAATAACACAACAGAGACACACTGGAAGAAGGGCTAGTGATCTGCATCTGGAAAAAAATTATTCATTGAAAATCCTAAAAAACAGAGACTACTCTGACACATGTGTTGTCTCCATAAACTGGAACTGAGTCCACCAGAACCAGTGTCATCCACATCTTGGTGCCATGGAATGTCTCAAGAAGAGTTTAGATGTCTGAAGAATTTTTTCTAGTGTGAGAAGTAGCTTGATGAGTGCAGAAATAGATAACGGCAGAACAAAGGGCATATAAATATTCATAAAATTTGTGGGGAAACAGAGTGATTTTTTATATGAAAGCATTTAAAGATCCATTTCAGATAGATCAGTGGAAAGGAATAAGGTGATCATTTCTTTCTTTCTTAACAGCCATAAAATTCATACCTTTATTTGTAAAGCCATAGAGATTAAACTTAATGCTTAAGAGATTTTGAAATTCTTACACTATTTAATGTGCTAAAGTAGCATAAAGGAGACTTGTATTTTTATAGTACTCTGACAGAATTTAGAACAGCACTACCCACAGGTATATATTTAAGAATATCCATTGAGTGAAGGAAGAAAAAACAGAAATATGGGGTGATGCTATAGGATAAGCACTGGACTGTTAACCACAAGGTTCAAATCCACCAGCTACTCCTCAGAGGCCCCATACAGGGAGGCTATGAGTTAGAATTGACTTAAGGGCGCATTACAAGAATGACAAAGTTTACCTATGTAAGAAATAAGAATAAATTAGTGTGTGATCATTTAAAATATACAATGCATACTGGTGACACACATGATTTCCTTTGCTTAATTTTTAAACAAAATATTTACTTTTTTAAACTCAAATGAGGCAGAATAAGGCAAAACACTCACAAAAATACCCTTACTCCTTAGAGACTTAACTAATGATCTTATTAAATGAAACAATCTTACTAAACAAGGATACCGGATATTTCACCAAACTTAAAGAAATTGGAGACAAATTTTTCATTAGATTGAAAAATCCCAAAATGAATAATATCTGTGAGTATTGCAGTATCACAATCTTGTAATATTGACTTGCAGATCACCAATAAAGCATGGATCACGGGCAACCTGAAATTAAAATAGTCAAAGAAATGCACTCCACTAGAGCTACACTGAATTCAGGATTCTAGCCTCCTACTCATTGGACTACAGTTCGAATCCACCAGTGGTTCCACTAGAGAAAGATAAGGCATTCTGCTCCTGTAAAGATTTATAGCCATGAGTTGGAATTGACTCGACAGCACGCTACCACCACCACTAAACTTTAAAAAAGGAAAATAAAGTTCTGTTTTTTCAAGCTATCTACTTACGATATTTCTGTTGACTATGTACTAGGGAACTAAGAAAAGAATAAAATTATATTGATTTATTTTCATATCTTTTGGTGAAAATAAGTACTTATTTCTCATATACTTGGGATTGGAATTTCTTGATAGTTGGTATGTTTAGCAATAGTACTTTCCAAAGTGATTAAAATATGTGATACTCTCATCAGCAATGTAAAAATCTTGATATTGTCAGTCTTTAAGATTTTAGCAATTCTTGTGTGTAAATAATGATTTAACAGTAATTTTATGCTTAATACCATGATGCTGAATGTGATGCTTATTGTCCATTTGAATATCCTTTATGGAGGTGCCCAGCCAAGACTTTGGTGCTTTTCAAATTGGGTTTTCTATTCTCACTGATAGAAAAAAAAAAAAAAAAAAAAGTGTGTATGTGTGTGTGCGCGTGTGTGTGTGTGTGTGTGTGTGTGTGCGCGCGCGTGCAGCATGGTGGCTCCATACAATAAGCACTGGGCTTTAACCACAAAGTCCAAGGTTCGAACACACCAACCTCTCCAGTGGAGATAAATAAGGTTTTCTGCTCCTGCAAAGATTTGAAAAACCTCAAAAACCCTGTACAGTGTCGCTATGAGTCGGAACTGACTCCAAAGCACTTAACAACAATCTCTCTCTCTATATATATATCAATATGTATGTGGTGGTGGTGCGCCGTGGAGTTGGTTCCAACTCATAGTGACCCTGCATAGGGTTTCCAAGGCTGTAAATCTTTACAGGAGCAGAAAGCCTCATTCTTCTCCCACAGAACCGCTCGTAGGTTTGAACTGTAGACTGTAAGATTAGCAGCCCGACTGGTAACCACAATGCTTCCTGAGCTCCTTTTCTGTCTCTCTTCCCATGTATATAAGTGTATATATGATAGCTGGAGAGTTCTGGTTAGTGTAGTGGGTTATGAGTCACAGTTCAAAACCATCAGCTGTTCTGTGGAAGAAAGATGAGGCGTTCTGCTCCCGTGAAGATTTACAGCCTTAGTAAACTCATATAATGAATTTTTTTTATTGGACTTATATAATTATTATATAATGAATCATTTTCACATGCACTTATGTCATGGAACATGTTCATAGTTTTAATGATTTATCTTGATTAAAATATAATTCTAATCCTAATTAAATATGATTGTCTTTTATCCCTATGTTTCATATAATTTCATATAATTTTGTTTTGCCTACCTCAAAGTCACGAACATTCTCTTAATATACTTTATTCTATAAGTGCTTTTTAAAATTCTTATTATTTTTATACATTTCATTTTATGAGTCATTCCAGATTAATTACATGTTGTGTGAAAGGTAGAGGTTAAGGTCATATTTTGTTCTTTATTATAGTGGACATCATTTTAGTCTACTTCTCTATCCCACTTAAAGGTCCTGACTGGGGAAAATCAAATAATTTTTTTATGGTATCAGCATATTATTAGAACAAAAATCCAGTAGTTTCACTTAATGACTGAGATTATTCAGTTTATAGAGTTACATTCATAATCTTTCCCATTTTTATGAAAAAACAGGTCAAGTTCCCCACTGGGTCAAAATGTCTTATGTCTGAAAAAGTGTCTTATGTTTCATAGAGACGGCATTCAAAAGAGTAGGGATATAATCCACTGGAATTTCTGATAATTTAAAAAAGGAAAAATGTCAACATAGCTATTTAAATTTAGTATTATAATTAATAATACATTTCTTAAATATAAAATGAGGAAAAACAAACACAGACAGCAGATTTGTTCAAAATGCCTGTTAATTCCACATTCATCTATACTTAAGGAGGAAGGAGAATCTATAAAGTTTTATTGGTGTTGGTGTGCCATGGAGTCGGTTCCAACTATACATAGTGATTCTGTATAGGGTTTCTGAGGCTGTAAATCTTTACAGGATGAGACCTCTGTTTTTGTTTTTTTTTTTTGGAAAAAAAATTCTCTAATTTTACTTCTGATTTAATTAGATAGATAGATAGATAGATAGATAGATAGATAGATAGATAGATAGATAGATAGATAGATAGAGATAGATAGATATGTCCCAACTGCTGAAAGTAGCTAGACTTAAACTGTAGATACTTTTGAGAAACAAATAAACAAGCAAACAAACACATATCAAGATGAAATATAAACAATTGTATTTGAAGGAACTGGAAATTATCCAATTCAGTGAAGAGTTAATGGCTGAAATTATCTGACAACAGGTAACCAAAATGAGGCAAGTCTAACCTGCAGCATTTCTCCTTCCAAGAGTTTTCAGATTCCCAAAAGGAATAGAGTGGGGATTGGTGGTTCAGTGGCAGAGTTCTTGCTTTTTATTTAAGAGACAATGAATGAAGAAGACTGTAGAATAATTGATGCATTTGAGTTGTGTTGTCAGAGAAAAATATTAAAAGTATCATGGACTTCCAGAAGAGCAAACCAATCTGTGTTGGAAGAAAGACAGCTGGAATGCTCCTTAGAAGCCAGGATGTCCACTCTTCGACTTTGGACATGTTATCAGGAGGGACTGAGTCCCTGAAGAAGGACAGCATGCTTGGTAAAGTGGAGGGTGAGAGAAAAAGAGGAAGACCCCCAACAGGATGAATTTGCACAGCAGTAGCAGCAATGGGCTCATGTTTAACAATTGTGAATTTGGCTCAGGACCAGGTTGTATTTCATTCTGTTGTGGATGGAGTCCTTATGGGTCAGAACTGACTTAAGGGCACCTAAGACAATAATTCAGAAGAGGCCGTGGAACGAGAGATATCATTGCTGATGTTCGGTGGATCTTGGCTGAAAGCAGAGAATATCAGAAGGATGTTTACCTGTGCTTTATTGACTACGCAAAGGCTTTCGATTG
>NW_006408765.1:494543-495593 GCF_000296735.1 Chrysochloris asiatica
TCAGTTGAGCAAGATGACATAACCATAATAAATATCTACACTCCCAATGAAAGAGCACCAAGATATATGAAGAAAACTTTACTAGAATTGAAGAAAAAAATAGATTAATCTACAATTAGAGTGGGAGATTTTAATACACCATTCTCGAAAAGGGACAGAACAACCAGAAAGAAACTTGGCAAAGCTACAATAGAAATAACGCAATCAACCAACTGGATCTCATAGATGTGTACAGAACATTCATCCCAACAACAGCACAATATACATTCTTCTCCAGTGCACATGGAACATTTTCCAGAATTGTCCATGTGTTAGGTTACAAGCTTAGCCTCCATAAGTTTACAAACATCAAAATACTACAAAGCATCTTTTCAGACCACAATGTTATAAAACTAGAAATCAGCAATAAGAAGACTGAGGAAATAAATTTGAATACATGGAAACTGAATAACACCCTGCTGAAAAGCAACTGGGCAAAAGAAGAAATAAAATGTGAATTCACAAAGTTCCTAGAAACAAACGAGAATGAAAACACAACATATCAAAATCTTTGGGGCACAGTGCTGAGAGGACAATTTAATGCAATAAATGTGCACATCCAAAAAGAGGAAAGAACCAAAATTAACGCATTAACACAGCATCTCCAACAATTAGAAACAGACCAGCAGAGTGAGCCTACGATTACCAAAAGAAAAGAAATAATAAATGTAAGAGCAGAAATAAATGAGATGGAAAACAGAAAAACTCTAGAAAGAATCAACAGGACAAGAAACTGGTTCTTTGAAAAGATTAATAAAATTGACAAACCATTGGCAAAACTAAGTAAAGAAAAGAGGGAGAGGACACAAATAACTCATATTAGAAACCACATGGGTGAAGTCACAACGGAACAAATGAAATCAAAAGGATAATAAAAGGATATTCTGAAGAGTTGTACTCCAACAAATTCGAAAATTAGAGAGATGGATATATTTCTAGAAAAACATGACCTACCTAAACTTACTCAGAGTGAAATAGAAAGCTTGAACAGACCCATAACAAAAGAAGAAA
>NW_006408765.1:500741-512635 GCF_000296735.1 Chrysochloris asiatica
TTGATAGACTCAAGTGTGGCAGCGGTAGTGAGGTTGGCCCAGGATTGGACATTGTTTCATTCTGCTGTGCATGGGGTCGCTATGAGTCGGTTCCAACAACAACAACAACAACAACAAGACAATAATAATAACTGTTTACCAGACTTGTGTTCAGTTCCTGGCCAGTTCACCTCATTCTCTGTCACCACCTATCGATTAATGGAGACTTGTGAGCTGCATAGATTTCCACACCACTTGCAGATGAAAATGAACTAGAAAGAAAAGCCTAGTTATCGCCTTCAGAAAATCAAATAATGAAAACACTGAGCATCACAACAGTCTGGACAGCAAACATTCATGAGGATGGTGCAGGAATGGGTACAGGTTTCTTCTGCTGTGCATAGGGTTAACCCTCGTAAGTTTTTTATTATTGTTCGTTGTCAACTCAATGACTGTAATAAAAAGATTAGGACCAAGATTTCCAGCAAAAAGCGACACCGTAGAATTCCTGGTGTATCATGAGACTGTGGACACATTTGTCAAAGTTTTACAGTTTCTGTGGCTATCAGAATTTGATGTTGCATCAGTGAGATGGTAATTAAGAAGAAAAAAAAGTACAATTTTCCTCTCAGTGTATATTCATTTAGTGCTGAAGGGTAAGCACTGGGCCACATGGTTTGTTTGAACTCTGAGGGTGGCAGTTCAAACCTACCAGTTACTCCTCAGAAACCCTATACAGGGACACTATGAGTCAGAGTCAACTTGATGGCACTTAACAACAACAACAGCAAGCTATGAAAGATCCAAAAGTAAAAACCAAGTTAAAAAGCATCAGGTAAGATGGTAAAACACAAGTGAATCTATTATTACTTATTACCAATCATACAGATTCAGAAAAAAATTGATGCAGTTTATGTTTGCCAATGACAAATTATCCCCAAAATACCAAAGTCTTTCAGTCCAAATTCTTAAAAGACTGCAAATTCTTGAAAGACT
Organism: Chrysochloris asiatica; assembly: GCF_000296735.1. Classification (NCBI taxonomy): domain Eukaryota; kingdom Metazoa; phylum Chordata; class Mammalia; order Afrosoricida; family Chrysochloridae; genus Chrysochloris; species Chrysochloris asiatica. The sequence goes on from NW_006408765.1 coordinate 501,717, forward strand.
ACAAATAAATCTTTTTATAAAACTTGAAACCTAGAACTATTACTTTCTATCTTTGTCCTTATATTTAATGTGTGTCTTATATTTGTAGTATTATATGAGAGTAAGAAAAAGGTTTATTACTAGATTCATAGTACATGCATGATTTTATTTAAAAAAAAAAAACTTGCAACATGTCTCTACAATCAGTAATAAACTTGTCTTAGTTTAGTTAGAATACCTTCAAAAAAATAAGTCCAATAAAAAAAGTGACTTCCAAGGGAATCTGCTTAACCAGTTAAATTCACAGTAGAAAGGCAGCTCAGAAGTTTATGATGATTGTTCCTGGGGATTCCAAAGGGGTAATCTTGATAGACTTTCTTGAATTACACAGGATGAGTACTGGGGAATATTTTGAAGAAATATTTAGAAGACTGAAAATTATATTGGTGAGAAAAATGTCAGGGATATTTTTTTCATTTCAACAATGCACATGCTTATTCTTTGAGGCTCGCAAGAGCTTACCTATGAGATTAGGAAACCTTACCCCTTTAACCCTACAGTCTTGATCTTTCCCCTTCAGTCTTCTTTTGTTCCTTAAACTCAAAGAACATGATTTATATACCTCGAGAATACCAAAGCTGCCATTTTGATGTGGTGTAAATCTAAGAGCACAGAATTGTTTTTAGAAGGGTTGTTGTTGGAGTCAGTTCCAGCATATTCTGAACCTGTTTAGGGTTTCTTAGAGCAGCTGGTGAATTTGAACTATCAACATTACAGTTAGCAATCAAGTGATTCATCCTATAGCTCCATAGGAAACACTGCCTTCAGAAGTGTATAGAATTAGAAGAATATGGTGATAAATAATAACCTCATATCTCGATATTGTTGCTTAATCATGGTATCTAAGCATTGCAGCAATACTTTGACTCTTGCCCTCAAATATTCCAATCTAAAAATATTAGTCTCCCCATTTAACTGTTATTGTTCTTAGGTGCCTACAAGTTGGTTCTGACTCATAATGACTCTATGTACAACAGAGTGAAATACTGTCTAGCCCTGTACCATTCCCACAAATGTTGTTTGATCTTATTATTGTAGTCACTATGTCAATTCACCTGACTGAGTGTTTTTCTTATTTTCACTGATTCTCTACTTTACATAGAATCCCAAAAAGCATGATGCATTTCTCCAGGGACTGGTGCATCCTGATAACATATCCAAAATACCTGAGATAGTGTGTCATCATCATCAATTCTAAGGAGTAGTCTTACTGTACTTCTTCCAAAACATATTTGTTTTTTCTGCTGATAGTCCATAATATATTCAGTATGCTTGCCAACATAATACAAAGGCATCAATTCTTCTTCAGTCTTCTTTATTCCTTGTTCAGTTTTCACTTGCGTATGAGGTAATTGAAAATAGCATGGCTTGAGTCAGGAACATCTTATTTCTCCTAGTAACATTTTTACCTTCTTATATTGTAAAGAAGACTTTTGGAGTAGATCTGCCCCATACAACATGTTAACTCATTAACTACTGCTTCCATGGGCTTTAAGTGTAGATCCCAGTAAAATGAAATCATTGATAATTGCAGTCATTTTGGCATTCATCATGATGTTGCTTATTTTTACAATAATAAAAAATTGAGGGTTTTAATTTTCTTTGTGTTAAGGTGTAATCCATATTGAAGGCTGTAATCTTTGATCATCATCTATAAGTATTTCAACTCTTCTTCTGTAATTACTGACACAATTTTTAATAATCTAGGCCCTTCACTTGATAAAGAAAATCTACTTTTTCTCTAATTGCATTCTGGAAAATAAGTGCATAATCTTTTGGAGAAGAAAATGATATTCATAGCATACATACACATATATCTAGAGTTCTGGTGTGGCACTGTAGGCTAAGCACTTGACAACTAGCCACAAGGTCAGCAGTTCAAACCCACCAGCTGTTCCTGGGGCACTCAAACAGGGTCACTTTGAGTCAGAACTGACTCAATAGCCCTTAACAATAGTAACATATTTGTATGTTGGTGGTGGTGTTTTAAGTGCCTTTAACTCCACTTGTGAGTGGCTATGGATTATCTACATATCAGTGGAAATGTGATAGTGTTTTCTAGTGAGAAAATTAGTGAGTGTTGCTTGTACAACTGTTTTGATTTTCTTCATATTTTCTCAGTAGTATCTTACCGCTTTCTAAATCTGACTGTTGGCTTTAGCAAAGTGATCAACATTTACTTTAATCTTTTCAAGACACTGAAGCCCCTAATTTAGTTTAGAAAAAAATTAATAAATAAAAACAGTTAATTCTATCATTAGAAAATTATTTGAGTTTCTCTCCTTCCTTGTGCTTATTTTCTTTCTTCCTGGTATGGCACCAAAGGATAAGAACTGCAAGGTTGGTGGGTCAAACCCATCAACCATTCCTTGGCAACCCTATTCAGGATTACTATGAGTCCAAACTGACTCAATGTCACTTCACAGCAACAACAACATGTATAAGTCCTGAATTGTCAACTTTCCTTCTCTATTGTCCCGTTTCAGCAATATCAAGTCCTAAATTCACTATATTATCCTGATCAAATGTGTGGAGTATGTTTACACAACTCAACATTTTTACATATCCATAGCATGCACTTTCCCAAAGCTTCCTCCCAGGAAGATGTAATATTGCAGGTATAATGAATAATAGTATACTTCCAGGAATCACAATGCTACTATCTGTTGTAGCTATTTTCTGAGTAAATTTAGTCTATAGTTAATAATCCTTGGAAGTGGCAATTGCACCTTGATTCATATACTGAAAAACAGATGTTGTTTTTGAATGAGGATACACCACTTCCATATTTTCTTTAGATCATTTAGTTAAGGAGGGGACAGGTATTGACCATTTGAATCTGACAGACATATGGTTTACTATGCCCAGAACAACAAATTGAAGAGGAGTAGCATCACATTCACCATCAAAAAGAGCATCTCAAGATTTATGTTGAAGAACAATGCTGTCTGTGATGGATCATATTCATTGTCCATACAAGGAAGACCAGTTACTATCACTATTATTCAAATTTACATACCAATCATTAAAATCACTTATGATGAAAATCCAGAATTCTAACAAATTCTTCAAACTGAAATTGATCAAACATATAGTCAATATGTATTGATAGTTACTAATTATTGAAATGCAGAAGTTGGAAGCAAAGAGGAAAGATCAGTAGTTGGAAAATATGATATTAGTGATCGAAACATTGCAGGAGATTATATGAAAGAATTGTGCATGACCAAGGATATTTTCATTGTAAATTCCTGTTGTTTACAATGTAAACTGCAATTTTACATGTATAACTCATTAGATGGAATGCACAAGAACCAAATTGACTACACCTGTGGGAAGAGAGGATGGTGGTGGTGGTTGTGTGCCTTTGCATCTGCTCCAAATCAGGTTGTTGCAGTTATGTGCTGTTGAGTTGGGTCTGATGTATAGTGACTTCATATAGGGTTTTTGAGGAGGAGATGGTGGGTTTGACCTTGTGCTTCAAACGGACCTCGTGGTCTAGTGCATTATACTAAAGCCATAACTACCCTATATAGGGTTTCTGAGGCTGTAAATCTTAATGGGAGCAAGAAAGCCTCATCTTTCTCTTGTGGAGCAGTTGGTGTATTCAAACAGCTGGCCTTGCGGTAATTAGCTATCCCACCAGGGGAAGGCAGGAGGGAAAAGTTTAATATTATCCATCAAAATAAGCTCAGCGGTTGATTGTGGAACAAGCCATTTGCTTATATTAAAGTTCAAGCTTACAGTGAAGAAAATTAAGACAAGTCCATTAGAGCAAAAATATGACATGAGGATTTCCCACCTGAATTTAAAGACCATATCAAAAACAGATTTGAAACAATAGTGCCAGAAGAGAAGATGAGTTGCAGACAACATCAAGAACATCATACATGAAGAAAACAAAAGGTCATTAAAAAGACAGAAAATAAATAAAAAACAAAGTGGATGTCAGAAGGGATGAAACTTCTCTTGAACATAGAGAAGCTAAAGAAACTGGATGAAATTATACAGTTTTGTAAAAGAGCTGAACAGAAAATTTGAAGGGCAGCTTAAAAAACAAAATAAAATATTATAATAAAATGTGCAATGCATGGAGTTAGAAAACCAAAGGGGAAGGGCACAGTCAGCATTTCTCAAGCTGAAAAAACTGAAGAAAAAATTAAATCTTTGGATTGCAATATTGAAAGACTCAATGAGCAAAATATTGTATGACACAGGAAGCACAGAAGTTATTGGCAAAAAGCCAGGCTTCAGTAATAAATGATATACTGCAAATAGAAATATTTCAGTAAATTAAATGCCACTCTATAGGCTCTTATAACCAACACCATTGCTGGCATTGATGGATCTTGACTGAAAGCAGAGAATACCAGAAAGATGTTTACTTGTGCTTTATTGACCATGAAAAGGCACTCGACTGTGAGGGTCATAACAAACTATGGATAACATAGAGTAGAATGGCTAGTACAGAATACTTAATCGAACTCATGAGACACCTATAGATATACCAAGAGGTAGTTGTTTGAACATAAGAAGTGAATAATGAATATTTAAATAAGGAAAGGTGTGTGCCAGTGTTGTGTCCCCTTTTGCCATATGTATTTAATCTGTATGTTGAGAAAATAATCCAAGAAGAAGTGGGCATCAGGATTGGAGGAATGCTTATTAAAAACCTACCATATGCAGATGACACAAACTTGCTTGCGGAATGCAAAGAGGATTTGAAATACTAACCACAATCAAAGACTACAGTCTACAGTGTGGCTCGGTGTAATATAAAGAAAACAAAAATCTTCACAAATGGACCAATAAATAATATTATGGTAAACACCAAAATGATTGAAGTTGTCAGACATCATTGTGTATTGATCCACAATCAGTGCTATGAAAGCAACAATCACAAAATCAAAGGATGTATTGCCTTATGCATATCTGCTGTCTCTTTGAAGACTAAGGTGCATCAGATCCAAGCCATGATATTTTCAGTCACCTCAGGTGCGTGTGAAAGTTGAATAATGTATAAGGAAGACCATAATACAATAGATACGTCTGAATTATGGTGAAGAATATTGAAAGTACTATGGACTACCAGAAGAATAAATAAATCTGTCTTGGAAGAAGTACAGCTAGAATGCTCCTTTGTCTCTTGCACTTTGGACATATTGTTAAGAAGGACCAGACCCTGGGGTAGGACAAAATACTTGGTAAAGTGGAGGGTCAGCAAAAAAGAGGACCCCCCCCAACATGATGGAATAACACAGTGGCAACAATAATGAGCTCAAACATAACACCAATTGTGAGGATGGCAAAGGATCCAGCAGTGTTTGGTTCTGTTGTGCATAAGGTAACGATGATTCAAAAACAACTGGAGGGCACCTAACAGCGATGGTGGTTATGTGCCATGGAGTAGGTTCTGACTCATAGTGACCCTACTTAGGGTTTCTGAGGCTGTAAATCTTTACAGGAGCAGAATGCCTCATCTTTCTTCTGTGGAAATGCTGGTAGTTTTGAACTGCTGACTGCAAGGTTAGCAGCCTTACCTGTAACCACTACTCTAAGAGCAACATGTAAAGAGGATTCACTGGGGATTATCTAGTGGAAGTAGATTATCTAGTGGAAGTAAGCCCACATTATAGGGTGAAACAATTTTAAAAACTGTTTTCTAATAACATAGTTATCCAGTCCTGATTTTCCAGTTACAACTCCTCAATCAGAAAAAAAAAAAAAAAGCCAAATCTTCATCTGAGGAAAAGAAATCAACTCTGACTTTCATTGTAGTACTCACAGTAGTCTTCTCCTTTATGTTCCTTCAAGTTTACAGAAAGATTGCATATTTCTGTTTGAATCATCAAACTTCTTAGATTTGGTCTTCTATTGAAATCATATTGAATAGCTTTTCCATCTTATGAATTGACCTTTGCTTCTTCTTTATTTAGATTGTCGATTTCATGCCAATTACTCTTTCAATGACTTCAAAAAGGCTATTCTTATCCTTAATGACTGTTGAAACAGTCATTCCTCACAGTTATTTCACTGTCATTCTTTACATTATAATCATCTTTGTCTGACTATCCACATATAGTGGCTCCATAAGATAATCAGTAGTCTGTTGACTACTGTTCAGTAATTTGAGTCCACTAGCTACTCTAGGAAAAACATGAGGCATTCTGCTTCTGGAAAGATTTACAGCCTTAGAAACCCTACACTGGGTCACTATAAGTTGGAACCAACTTGACGGCATTTAACAACAAGAACATTCCCTTGCTCTACTATCTGCGAGGCCCTAGAAACAACATCACCTTGAGAACAAAGTTATAACACAGATTGTGATTTTAATACCATTCTACAGAAATAAAACAAGGCTTCTTGGATAAATGGCATTCAAAGACTGGGGCAGACTACCTACAAAATAAAACTGGAGCATCTTGCTTGTTGCTAAGTGCCGTCAAGTCGGTTCTGACATAGTGAACCTGTATATGGTTTTTGAGGAGTAGCTGGTAGGTTTGAACTGCTGACCTTGTGCATCATGAAATGCCAAAAAGCAAGAAAATTATCAAACAAAAACACAGTCCTGGATGTATGATGTCAGAGTGGCACAGGAGTCTGAAAGTACTCCCAGTGGTCAAAATTTGAACAATTTAGCAACAAAATAATAAAATGTTATTAGGTCATATCGCAGAGTATACAATAAACATCTGAGGGTTCACTCCGACATAAATAATTGCCTAAATAAATAAATAGAGGAGAATAAAATAATTACAAATATTTGGTATGGATAATATATTCTCAAGGAGGTAGACCATAAATTCCCACAGTACATCATGGAGCAAAGTCAGTTGACAATGGAGATTGCTGACAAGCTTTAATGTCAGTAGTGATAAGTCATATTGATAGTGTGCAACACTGATTTAAAGTGATGAAAATAGTATAGGACCTCACTGGTCTTTCTCCCCCAAACACATAACATCAGTTCAATCATAAAAAAGACATCGGGCATAAAACATTCATCTAGTCCATAAAATCTGGGAAAGAAAATCTGTGACATTTATCAGACATGGTCTCATTTTTATTATTCACAAATAGCTAACAGGATGTACTTTTTATAAAATAAAGTTTCTCTAATTATTAGGGATCAGGACAATAAGATTCTTATGTTAAAAATTATTTTAAATGTTCAATGTAAAATTGCTCAATAAAAAGGCAATTTTGGAAAGACATCAGGCAAATCCCAATTAAAGGGCATTCTACAAAATACTAGTACCCCTCAAGTGTACTTTTAACCTCAATTTTGGTGATTCAAACCCACCAGTCGCTCCTTGGAAATCCTATGTTATGGTTGCTAAGTGCTGTGGAGTCAGTCCTGACTCATAACAATCCTGAAAAGAGTTTCTAGGGAGTAGCTAGTCAGTTTGAACTGCCAGTATTGATGTTAGCAGTCCAGTGCTTATTCTACAGTGTCATACCATGATTTCATACAGGGTCACTATAAGTTGGAACCAACTGGATGGCAGTTGACAACAACAACTCCTCAATCAAAAACAAAAACAAAAACAAAAACAAAAACAAAGCTAAATATACTGCCATCAAGTCAATTCTGATTTCGTGTTGCTGTTGTTAAGTGCTAATGAGTCTGTTCCCACTCATAGCAACTCTATATAAGGATATAGAGGCTATAAATCTTTGTGGTAGCAGAATGCCTCATCTTTCTCACTTGAAGTGACTGATGAGTTCTAACTGCTAACCTTGTGATTCATAGTCCAGTTCATATCCTATATCCACCACACTCCCTTCTAATTCATAGTGATCTTATAAAAAGTTTTTGAGACTGTAATTCTTTATGACTATAGCCAGCTTCTCATCATTTACATAGAGTGACTGGTGTGTTTGAACCACTGAACTAGCAGTTTGTAGCCCAGTGCCTAGCACAAAACTCTTTGTACTCCTCAACACTACAAAGTTTTTTTTTTTTTGCTTTTTATTGTGAATTGAATGAATGTGAAGGTTTACAGAACAAATCATTATTCCTAGAATCTATGCCATTAAGATGATTGCAATCCTCTCTGTGTACCGTTAATTAACAGAATTTACCTCTATTCACTTTATTTCTTTCCATCCCTGACACACTCAGCTGCCCTGTAGCCATCATAGAACGTTTCTTTTATTAATTTTTTACAACCGTGGTCTCATGTAATATTGATCCTTTTGTGATTGACTAATTTCATTCAGCATAATGTTCGTCATGTTCTTCCATGTTAAGAGCTTTGCAGATTCTTCAATATTCTTCATTGTTGAGTAGTATTTTACTGTGTGTCCTGGTATGGTGCTGTGGGTTAATGCACCAGAATGCAAAACCATTTGAACTGCAAGGTCAGTGGTTCAAATTTACTAGTTGATCCTTGGATACCCTATACTGGTCTCTGTGAGTCAGAACAGTTAACAACAATCATCTATTTTTATGCTTTGCTGTGAAGAGGAGGGGAGCATGACTGGGAATGCAGGTAAGATTAGCCTTTCCAAGGATCCAAATTATTAGTTTGCCAGAAGTAATTCCTGTCTTCTCCAATCCACTGCCATCGATTTAATTCTGACATATAGCAATCCTATAGGACAGAATAGAATAGTCTTTTTTGGATTCCTGGTGTGGCACTGTGGGTTAATGTGCTGGACTGTAAGGTTGATTCGAACCAAGGTCGACAGTTAAAGCTCACCTTGGAAACTCTATACAGTGTCAATTATGAGTCGGAACCAACTCAACGGCCCTTAACAAGAACAGTAAATCTTTTATAGAAGTGGACTGCCACATTTTTCTTCTGTGGATCTACTAGTAGGCTTGTACAGCTGACATTTTGGTTACAAGCAGAGTTTTTAACCACTGTGCCACCAGGGCTCCTTCGTATCTTCCCTACACAAGGGAAATGTCCTTCAGAGTAAATGTTGTTAGTAAGCGCTGTCAAATCAGTTCTTACCTATAGTGACCCTGTGTAGGGTTGCCGAAGGGAGGCTGAAGGTTTTTAACTGCCGACCACTGTGATTAGCAGTTCAGTGTTTATCCTACACACTACACATGGTATTTCTACCCCTCTTCTCAAATCATCTTATATACCATTGATATTCACAGAACTGGTTTACTTTAATTACTTTGAACAGAACAATTATAAACAGCAAAAAAATAAAGGTATATAATCTATTGTTTAATTTTATTCACTAAAACCAATCATTTCTTTATTATTTATACTGAGTTATCTCCAGAATACTACATGTAATACATATGTGTGAACATAACCAATGTATTGAAAAATAAAACGATGCATGTGGAAATATTTATTCAAAATAAACAAGAAAAGAAGAAAGCATGCATTCATTATTTATTCTTTCTCCTTATTTTAATATAGTTATTAAATGCTTGCTATGTGCTTTCTATGTGTTCATTTTTCTTTAAATGGATTTTTTAACTCAGTTTCACAAAAAAATAGTTAGCACTATTGTCATCATTTGATTTAAAAAAACAACAACAGGAAAGAAAGTGGGATAAGATGAAACCACATGCCAATTACCCAGTCACCCTTGCTGCCTCCTCAATTCAAATTATGCTTTTTAAAATGTCATTCTGGCTCGTGCATTTAATTTTAATTCCTTATATTGTAATGCCTACTTTTGGGTAACGGAGTGTTTGGCCTTCCACATATATGCAGATAATGTACAAAATTGCATACTTATTGTAAGTGCATTTAAACAGAGAATGATTTAATATATATATATATATATATTTTTTAGTTAGTATCTGGCATTTATTGAACTAATAAGATTTTTTAAGCGATACCTTCAATGTGTTGTCTATTTTTTAAACAACCTACATGATCTGTATACTCAATAATTTTATACAGCTCTATTATTGTTTAAAATTCATGAAACCTTGTAATAAATCTGAAATGGTCAATTTGTTTCCATTTCATTTCTCTTTTTCAGTTCCAGAAAAATAGTTCTAAGCCAGATGGCTGCTCAAAGAAAGTGACAACTTGCATTCTACTTTGTGTTCTGTTTTCATAGCAAGCTTTTCTTTTTGGTTTATGATGCAGATTGCAGACTTTCAGGCAATAGATAAAATCACTGGTAGCAGGTGCGCAAACTATTTATTTACCAGTTTTATAATATACAAATACATTAAGAAAATGGCTCATTTTCTTTCAGTTGTTGTTTCATGTAAATATATAGTTCTATGAGCGATAAGGGCTCCAAAACTTTATTTTTCACATGTCATTTATTTCACAAACCTGAGTATGCAATGATGATTCCCAAGAATCATGGAGATGACATATAAAATATATAGTATGGTGTTATGCATAAAAGTACGGGCTATAATGAATGATTGTTGTTATCATTATGTTTATGATCTAGATTTATAAAAACTATAGTAGATTTTAAATAATAAACATATATATTTGAAATAATTTTTTTTATTAACTTCATCTCCTATCATCAACAAACACATCAGGAAAAATCTCTGGTATCTCTCAGTAGAATATAAATGTGAACTGAAAACAAAAATTGATTTGCAAAAGAGCCTAGTTTAGAATGGTAAGCTTTGGAGTAAGGAAATTTTATGAAGAAATTATATAATTTTGGTTTTCTCAATAATCAAAATGAAATATTTATAACAAAGAGTATATTTAGATTAGTTACAATGGTTATTTTTCTATATATAGATCAATGTCTTTTACTCAAATCAGTAAAGCATACCAGGATGGATATAAGAAAAGTGCTATCAGAGAAATAAATCTAGTTTTCATTCAAGTTTATTTTAATATATCATCAAGTACTATATTCATTGTCAAAAGCATCTGACATTCTGTAATTTCACAAATAGTAATGAAGTCTCCCCC
>NW_006408765.1:512735-520895 GCF_000296735.1 Chrysochloris asiatica
CCTCAGCCTGTTGTTAAATGCCCAGCAGCTGATTCTGATCCACATCAACCCTTTATAGCAGAGGTGAGGAACTCCCATCTGGCCCTGCCAAAGTTACTGCAGTTCAAATTGTTGTTGTTAAGTGCTGTCAAATCAGTTCTGAACCATAGTGACCCTGTATAGGGTTTCTGAGGAGTGACTGGTGAACTTGAACCATCGACTCTGCAGTTCAAACTGACTTTGTCGTCCAGTGCATTAACCCACAAATATAGCAGGCTTTTTTTTTTTTTTTTTTCTTTTCATCCAGGCATTGAAGCCAGGTTATGTGGGTATTACCTGCAAGTGTGGTTGTTCTTGCGTCTGTCTGCCCTCTTCTTATCAGCTGGTCTCTTTGCTTTCCGCTCTAGTCCTCTGTGGCTGTGTCACTGACTGTGAGCCCATGGGTCCCTTGGTCCTGCCTCGCTGCTGACCAACCGAGTCCCCACCCGGGTTCGCTGTAGTCTGCAGAAGGATGCAGGGCTTAGATCTCCGCTTCATTGTGTTCTTGGGTCACTTCCCTTTTATGGGTGACGTGCATGGTTGCCAATCAGAGCATGGATTTCCTTTGCGTCTTAGTTTTGGGAGAGGATCTGCGCTGAAAGGACCCAGCCGCTTGCCTTGATGCCTCCTGGGCTAGCAACGTGCTTGTTCTTGCGGTAGCAGTCCGACTGTCCTTATTCTGTATTTTTCCTGTAGGTCTTTCTTTCAAGAAGTGTCTTCTGGTTTTCTGGCTGCTCCAGGCTGGTCAGCTTGCCCTTTCAAGAGGAAAGTTTCCCATCTCTGAAGGTCTGGATGTGGTTAGGCTTCAATCTATATTCTTATGTACTGCTGAAGCTCTTCAGGAATCCTCCTTCACTGCATACATTTTAGTCCCATTTTAGGTATTCCAATCAGTTATAGGCAGAAGACGGACTTACAAGCTTTCTATGGTGACATCTCTGGCTATTCCTTTCTCTCCCCCTCCAGTGTCTGTTTTATAATATAATGTATGGGAAACCCAGGTTCAAAAGTTAGCCAAGCATCTTAACATTATTCCCCCCTTTTCCCCATTCCAACCATATCCCAGTCTCTGTATCCCAGAGCCCTGTTGTTCCAAGGCTGTGCCTGTATCTTTTTTCACTTCTGTCCCATTTAGTTCATTCATACCTGTCTAGTTGTTCTCTGTTTTTTTCTTCCGTTCCCCTCTCCCTACTTGTATATTGTCCCCCTCCCCCCCCCAACTGTCCTGTGTCTATTCCCTGCCTAGTGTTGCCCGTTCCCCTCCCGCCCTTAACCCTACCCCTGCGTCCTAGCAGCTTGCTTAGAATCCACTTTAGTGGGATAGTATGGGTTCTTTTTCTTAGTCTTTTACAGTAGTGGTCCTATGCAGTATTTTTCCTTTTTTGATTGACTAATTTCACTCAACATTATGTTCTTAAGGTTCATCCATGTTAGGAAGTGGCATGTAGCTTCCTTGCTATTTTTCAGGGTAGCATAATACTCCATTATTTGTATGTACCACAGGTTGTTTATCCATTCTTCAGTCGATGGGCATTTTGGATGTCTCCATCTTTTTACTATTGTAAATAGTGCAGCTATGAACATTGGTGTGCATATATCTTCCCGTGTTGTGGCTCGATTGTCTTGTAGGTAAATACCAAGTAGAGGAATTGCTGGATCGAATGGTATTTCTATTTTCAACCTTCTGAGGAAGCACCTTATTGCTTTCCAGAGAGGTTGGACCATTTTGCAGTTCCACCAACAATGCAGGAGTATCCCAGTCTCTCCATATCCCCGCCAGCATTTCTTGTCCTCAACTTTTTTGATCTTTGCTGTTATTGCTGGTATGAGGTGGTATCTCATTGTTGTTTTGATGTGCATCTCTCTAATGGCTAGTGATAGTGAACATTTCTTCATATTTTTGTTGGCTGCCTGAATCTCCTCCCTGGTGAAGTGTCTGTTCATATCCTGTGCCCATTTCTTGTTTGGGTTATTTGTCTTGGTTTTGTAGATGTGTAGTATTTTCCTATATATTCTAGAAGCAGGCTATTTTTTAAACTGATGAACTGATACTTACATTTTGGCAGAATAAAGGTTCCCCAGCTCTGGTAGCATAGTGGATACGAATCAGGCTGCAAACCGCAAGGTCAGCATTTTGAAACTACCAGCTGTTCTGTGGGAGAAAGATGAGTCTGCTCTAGTAAAGATTTGCAGCAGGGTCACTATGAGTCAGAACCGACTCTACGGTACTTAACAAGAACAGCCCCTGCAGTATTGGGTTTCTGAGGCTGTAAATCTTTGTGAGAGCAGCAAAAAAAAGCAGAATGGAAAACTGTCAAAACCTCTCATTGTTGTTATTATGTGCCTTAGTGATCCTGTATAGAGTTTCCAAGGCTGTAAACTTTATGGTAGGACAAAGCCTCATCGTTCTCTCTTGAAGCAACTAGTGAATTTTGAACTGCTGACCTTTTAGTTAGAAGCCCCAGGCATAATCCACTATGCCACCAGTACTTCATAGTATCCTCCTTAGATTTCTATATACCTATTTGCATCATTCCACTCCCACGGGGTTTCCATACAGTTTATTTACATTATTAGAAAAGTGTCTGATTCCTTTCCTGGGCCACAAGAACCTTATTTGCACAGTCACACCCAATCATATTGTGGGTATTACAGAACGATGGTGAGAGAGATCATAAAAATGTAATTCATTACACAAGTACGTAGCATATATGCACATGTTAAGATACTAATAAAATTAACACTAGTTCTAATAAAATCATATAAACCTCTCTGATAAAATACCCTTCTCTCCTGTTTTGTTAGGCTTAGTTATATATCATTCATCATCGGTTGTTGGTGGTTATGTGCCGTGGAGTCGGTTCCAACTTACAACGTCTCTGTACAGGGTTTCCGAGGCTGTAAATCATTACGGGAGCAGAAAGCCTCATCCCGTGGAACAGCTGGTAGTTTCAAACTGCTGACCTTGAGGTTCACAGCCCAATCCGTAACCACTACACTACCAGAACTCCTTACACACTGCTAATTTATTATAATTTTAAAATCATTGCTGATATTAGGTATGACAAGAACTTATCCTGTCCTTCTAAGTAGATGCTTAACTGCATTTTACCCTTTTGTTCTTTCTAATATATTTGAGAATTGTGTTTGTCAAATGTGACAAAAGTGGGTTGGGACTTTAACTAGAATTATATTGAAACTATAAATGTCACAACTATCATCATAGATGATTGTCATTTGTCACCAGATTTACCTTAATATAAATGCAATGAATTATTTTGCTTTGTTTGTTTTTGCTGTTGTTGTTGGGTGTCACTGAGGTGATTTGGAGTCATAGGGACCTCTTGTGATAGAGAAAAACTGTCTCACATGGTTTTCCTGGATATAATCTTTACAGTAACAGATTGCCAGGTCTTTCTCCTGTGGAGATGCTTGGTGGGTTTGAACCACCAACTGGTTAACAGCTGAGTGTTTAACTATGGCATCAATAGGACTCCCAGGATAACCATGTTGTTGTTGTTAAGTGTCATCAATTCAGTTCCAACTCATAGAGTTTACAAGGAGCATCTTGTGGTTCAAATTGGCCTTGAGGTCCAGTGCTTTATCCTACATTGCCACACCAGAACTTCAGGGTAACCATGCAAATGTAATTACTAAGGGATTGGTTCTTCAGACCCATAATGACTTTCCTTCTTTAAAAACAAACACAAAAACAAAACAAAACAAAAAAATTAAAGTAGCCTAGACTATAAGGTCAAGTTTCTTTCCTAACTTTCTTGTCTGGTCTTATCTCATTTTCTCATTTCTCATTTCAAGCCAAATGGTCTTCTGATATTGCCTAAACATGTCAGAAATGCTTGACACCTTCAGCAACATTCCTCTACTTATAACCATCTTCTTATCTGCCAGCCTGAAGGTCATAATTAATATTTCACCTTCATACTGAGGTCTTGTCCAACAATTCATTTAAAATTCCACCCATCCCAGACAGTTCCTTTTGCACTTGGCCAGGTTTAGTTCTTTCTATGTAACGTATTGGGAGTCCTGGTGTGGCACTGAGCGTTAATGTGCTGGACTGCAAAAGTCACTTTGAACTGAAAGGTTGGTAATTAAAGCTCACCAGCTACTCCTTGGAAAGCACTGGACTGTTAATTGTAAAGTCAACTGTTCAAACTCCTCAGCTGCTCCTTGGAAACCTTCTATAGGGTTTCTATAAGCCATAACCAACTCAACTGCACTTAAAAACAACAACAAAGTGAATCCCCAGAGTTCCAGACTTAGCTTTCTTCACATATCTTGGATAATAGCAAACTGATTTCTCCTTACTGATATGGAGTCCTCTTGTGGCACTATAGGGTAAACACTGAATTGCTAACCTCAAGAACGACAGTTCAAATCAACCAGCTGGTTCTTAGAAACGCTATACAGGGATGCTATGAATCAGAACCAACTCGAGGATACTTATCAACAGCAATATGAGTAACAGGTCCAGCTAATGTAGTGACTCCTTTTTCCCTTGGATCAGAGGAATTATAAGATGCCCATTTAGAGGATATAGAGGTCTCAATGTAGCAGATGGAGTGTATTTCTTGGTAGGCACAATATTTTCTCAAATTCTAAGGCTTTCATATTTGCGGAGCCCAATAATGTAGCGATAAATGTCAAAGAAATTCCTTCATTGGTGTCCTTATATAATAGTGAACATATTTTGTCTAAGTTCTTTCCTTAATAACCAGTTCCATGCATTTTTTTTCCATTAAGAAGATGGTATAACATATTGGTTGCTAATACAAGGTACGTATCAAATCCTACTGAAAAGTTGTCCAAGCTTTAAGGGGGTCTTCTTAATTTTGCTTTCAAAAGCTACTAAGCATTTTTTATTATAGTTTTATGGAGATATAATTTGCCTACCATAAAATTCAGACAATTAAAATATACAATTCAGTGTTTATTATAGTTTCAGAATTGTGCAGACACTACAACAATCAATCTTAGAACACTGTCATTACCCCAACAAGAAATGCCAGGGCAGTCATTTTCAGTTCTCTTTTAAATCCAGTGTTCAGCTCTAGGCAACTACTATTCTACTTTTCTGTCTTTATGGATTTCATAGAAATAAAATCATATACTACATTATGGTCTGTGGTTGTCCTCTTTTACTTAGCAAAATATTTATCCAGTTCTTCCATGTTGTACTATGTACCAATACGTTCTCATTGTTAACTGCTGTGAAGTAGGTTCCCACTCATAGCAGCCCTGTATAGGGCTTCCCAGGCTTTTTTTTTAATCTTCATGGGAACAGAAAGCCTCATCTTTCTCCCACATAGTGGCTGACAGACTCAAACAAGGGACTCTTTGTGATTCACAGTCCAGTGCTTATCATATGGAGCCACCACACTCACTAAATTATTGTTATTGTTGTTAAGTACATCCGTTTGATTCTGACTCACAGCAGCCATGTATAGGGTTTCCAAGGAGTACATGGTAGGTTTAACTGCCGACTATGTGGTTAGAAATACAGTGCTTATCCTACAGAACTACACAATATTTAGTTTCTTTTTTTTTTTTCTGGTTAATAATCAATTGTATGAGTATACCATAATTTATTTGACAATTATTAAATGAATGTTTGATTTGTATCCACTTTGGGGGTATTGTACGTATTGCATCTATGAACAATCACTACATAATTTTTTTTGTGACCATGTTTTCATTTATTTTTGGGTATATATCTAGGAGTAGAATTTCTGGATCATGTAGTTACTTTATTTTAGTCTGTGGAGGAATATTCACATTATTTACTTAAGAGACTGCACTATTTAACATTCCTACCAGCAATATGTTAGGGTTCCAATTTTTCCAGACCCTTACTCCATTATGCAATTTTATCATGACAGCAGCTTCTGGTAATGGCTCTCAAGGGAAGACAAGTGAAAATGTCTGTGCATGTGATCATTGCCACACATATTTCACCATAAAATGAGTATCAATCAGATGCAATGTGAATTTTGATAATATGATGATTGGTAAGGCATTCTGTCAATTTTACAAACATGAGTGGTAGTACTTGAAAAACCATTGCAAGCTAGGAAGGCAAATAAACATTTGCATATTGCTATAAGGCAAAAAAACCCCACATATATATGTTTTCCTTCAACTATAAAAGGTGTTGTAATAGTTCAAGGTTTTGACTGGGCCAAGATTCTCAGTGGTTTGTCAGTGAAGATGTAGTAATTCCCCATGATGAGATCTGCTATGCTCAGCCAATCAATTGAAAGAAAGTTTCCTTAGGGGTGTGGCCTGCTTCCAATAAATTGGACCCCACAGCAAAGCTTCCCTCCTTTTGTTCTTGGTCTGAATTCTGCTACTGGCTTTTCATCCAATCTCTGGTTCTTTGGATTTGAGCAAGTGGCTCTGTTGCCTGCGGATCTTGGGAGTCCTTTTAAGTGTACAACCTGCTTGCCTGTCATCTGACCTGCTGATCTTGATTCATTAGCCGTACAGCCTGACATCTTACCGGCAGACTTAGGAATTTCCCACCTCTACAAGTGTATGTATGCAGCACTGTGGGCCAATGTGCTGGATTGCAAAGTCATTTGAACTACAAGGTTAGTGGTTCAAGCTTACCAGCTGCTCCTTAGAAACCCTATATAGGGTCGCTATGGGTCAGAACTGACTTGACAGCATTTAACAACAACAACAACAAGTGTGTGAGCCATTTTCTGGATATATATTTCTCTGTATATATACAAAATTCACTGGTTTTGCCTTTCTAGAAAATCCACACTATGACACTTGCCACTCAAAGTAGAAAGTTGCATTAAGAGTTACCTAAAATGTGGAAGTGGTTCTGGATTGAATAATGATCAGAGACAGGAAGAATACTAAACTACCTAATGGTAAAGCCAAGGTTGCCTAAAAGAGATTGTTGGAATTGTTGATGTTGATTAAAACCATTCACTTGTGGTATCTCTGTTATAACAGCACTATATAACTATGCCGTGAATGACAAATTGAAGAGTAATGGTGTTGCATTCATTGTCAAAACGAACATATCCAGATCAGTCATGAGGTACAACAATGTCTGTGATAGGATAATATACATGCACTCACAGGGAAGCCCAGTTTAACACCACTATTATTCAAATTTATGCATCAACCACTAAAGCCAATGAGAATGAAATAGAAGAATTCTACCAACTTCTTCAATCTGAAATTGATTAAATATGCAATAAAGATGTATTGATCATCACTGGTGTTTGTAATGCGATGGTTGGGAGAAAAAGGAAGGATTAGTATTGGAAAATATGGCCTTTGTGACAGAAATGATGCTGGAGAACACATGATAGAATTCTGCAAAACCAATGATTTGTTCATTTCAGATACCTTCTTTAGACAGCATAAGAGATGATTATACATTTGGACCTCATCAGACAGAATACATAGAAATAAAAATGACTATATTTGTGGAAAAAGTCAAAACAAGGCCAGGGCAGACTGTGGAATAGACCATCAATTACTCATATGGAAATTCAAAATGAAGCTGAAGAAAATGAAAACAAGTCCACAAGATCCAAAATATGACCTTGAATATATCCCACCTGAATTTAGAGATCATCTGACAAACAGATTTGATACATTAAACACTAAAGACCAAAGACCAGAAGACTTGTGAGATGGCATCGAGAACATCATACATGAAGATAGCAAAACGTCATTGAGAAGACAAGAAAGAAGGAAAAGGTCACAGTGGATGTCGGAAGAGACACTGAAACTTGCTTTCCAGTATAGAGATTATAAAGTAAATGGAAGAAATGAGGAGGTCCAAGAGCTGAACAGAAAGTTTCAAAGATCAGCTCAAGAAGATAAAGTCAAATATTACAACAAAATGTGCAAAGATCTGGAATGAGAAAACCAAAAAGGAAAAACATGCTCAGCATTTCTCAAGCTGGGGGAACTGAAGAAAAAAATTAAGCCTTGACTTTTGTTATTGAAAGATTCTCTGGGTAAATTATTGAGTGTTGCAGAAAGCATCAAGAGAAGATGGAAGGAATACACAGAGTCACTGTACCAAAAGGAAATGGTTAATGTTCAGCCATTTCAAGGGGTAGCATATGATCAAGAACCAATGATACTGAAGGA
>NW_006408765.1:522205-534216 GCF_000296735.1 Chrysochloris asiatica
TGGTTTGGCCAAGTGGCCGCATGGATGGACAAAAGTGTGGCAATAGTAGTGAGGTTGGCCCAGGATCAGGCAGTGTTTCATTCTGCTGTTCATAAGGTTGCTATGAGTCAGTACTGACTCGATAGCACTTAACAACAACAACAACATATAACTAAGACAGATATATAACAGAATCATCCCATCTCCAAGTAGCTGACTGGTTCTTCTCTGATAAAGGGTTAAATCAGAGACTTGGCATTACTTTTGCTCTTGATAATTTAGGCACATCTCTGTGCCATTCACACTATGATCAGTAGTGATAAAAAGCCCTTATGATTCATCTCATGCATGATCTAATTCCTTCTGTCCTGTTACTTTTCACATAAATATCTGAATGAATGAAGATATAATACGAACAAATACTACAATTGTAATATAAATAACTCCTGTGTGAATGGCTAATTCGTAGAAGATGGAATGATGAAAGAACCATAATTGTTGTTATTTAGTAACTTAGATTTTCTTAAATTCATGTTGGAAAAACAATGCATATACAATTCAAGTAAAAACAAAGGTATTTTTCAAATGACTCATCGGTGCATCAGGGATAGAAATAGAATTGGAATATAGTACAGAATTGATGTAGACAGCATACTGATTCAGATGAGCAAATGGATGTGGGGAGATACATGTGAAATATTTCATAAAATAAGTAGTATTTGAGCTGAAATTTTAATTGAAACAAAACTAGAGTGTTGTTGATTATATGAATACTAGGATAGGAAACCATGTAACCTGCCATGATAATGTTTGACGGAATGATGAAGAGGATGTGTACCAATTCTGGTTGCATGGTAATCAGTAGAAAATTAAGTCTTTTCAGACGATTTTTGTAATAGTTTCCTAAGACCTAAGAGGGGCAGACTCTTGGTGTGGTGCTATAGGTACAGCACTGGATTGTGAAACACAGAGTCAGCAGTTCAAACTCACTAACTGCTCCTTGGAAACACTATACAGAGTAACTATGAGTCAGAATTGACACAACAGATGAGCAGATGGCAAAATTAAATCATGAGTATTAGTTTTGATTTCATACAATAGAACAGTTAAACATAGTATAAATATTTCATTAAATATTAGCGTCAGTGACAAAAAAGTAAATATAGCTTTCTGATTTCCTCCAGGTAGATGTGATCAGGAGATGGGCTTCCCTTCTTACTTCTTATTACTGAACTAAGAATAGCTGTAGCAAGTGTTGCCTATCTATCTGGTGAATGTTGTTGTTGTTAAGTGCCGTCGAGTCATTTCCAACCCATAGCGACCCTGTATAGAGTTTCCGAGGGTGTAAATCTTTACGGGAATAGCAGCTGGTATTGGCTCTTGCCTGGATGGTGGGATTTTCTGTGCAATTGTAGCTTGGTTATATAACTGCAATTCCTTGCTCTTCTTGGGTAATGTAGAGATAGAAAGAACCCCCCTGAGGTAAAAGGGGGACCAAAAAAACAGAACAACAACAACAAAAAGCAAACAAACAAACCAACAAAAAACACAGCAGATTGGATACTAAAGTCTATAATCGCCACAAAAAAAAGAAAGAAAAAACCATAGCAAAATATGCTTAAGAATTTAATAACCCTCTCTCAGCTTTTTCTCTTGAGAAATTTCAAGATGTTACCATTGATCCTTATGATGTAACTCAAGATCTAATTTTCAGCCTCTTACCTTTTTTGCCTGTCTTTATCCCATCCTCAACCCCATTCAGGTGTTTCTTCTAGTGAGAAGTAGCCCAGGACTGGCTCGAGTTGTGCTTGGAGACCCTTCAATTTTAAGCAATTCCTGTTGATTCCTCCCACTTATTCTGTCCTGGTCTTTGCTGAGCAGATCTGTGCACATGCGTGGTAGAACTCTCTGGGGGAGGAGTGGTGTCTACTCACTCAGGCACCCCATCTAGTAACTAGAGGGGAAGTGCACAGACAGAAAAATGAGCAGAAAAAAATGTTCACACCTTTATCTCTGAGGATCAGCCAGATCACTGTAATGGGAGTGCTTCTCTGCTCTTGTATTAGCTCTGCCATGCCCAAGATGGACACTCTGGAATACCCCCGTTTCGCCCCCCTGCTTCCCCCAGAAGCCACAGATCAGAAAACACCATCTTTCTTGCTTCTGCTGTATATTCCAGTAGCAGTAAGTCTTCGGACCTTCTAAATACTCCTTTATATTTAGCTCAGAATTCTGGGACTATCCCCTGAACCTGCTTCCTCCAGTATTCTGTGTTATTACTGAAGGAAGACTGTACAGTGCTTCTCCCTAATCTGCCATCAAGCCTGAACCTATAGTTTTAAATCTCAATTTAACATCATGTTTGCTGTTGGTGAGTGCTATTGAGTCGGTTCCTACTCATAGCAACTCTGTATAAAGTTTCCAAGGGGCAGCTTGTGGATTTAAATGCAGTTATCATGCCAGTGCTTATCCTACAGCCCCACACCAGGACTCTTAACATGATTAGAAGCTTAAAAAATTGTCAGAACACTTTCTTTTTTCAATAACTAGTTAACATGATTTAAATATGCAGAAAATTTCAAAGTTATCAACTTATTAGCTCCTTTAGTAATTTATTTTTAATTTTCATGTCTCCTGTAAGTGACAGTTGGGAGTAACATTTCCCAGTTTTATTTCAAGGTTACGTGTGTTTAGTCACCTGTTTTCATTTTCAACTGCTGCGTAAAAAGTTATCACAAACTTTGCAGCGTAAAACAACAATCATTTGTTATTTCCCTATTTCTATGAGCCAGGAGTTTAGACAGAGTTTGTCTGGGTTGTCCAGCTTGGCTTAAGTTTGTTCCACTTCTAAAGTCTCTCATGTTACTGACAGAATTCATTTGTTTATATCCATCTGAGTGAAGAGCCCAGGTTTTTGCATGCTGGAGGTTGTAGGCCTCTGTCCATTTCTAGACTTCCAACAAGGTCCATTCCTTCATTATGCCAATAGGGAGAGTTTCTAGAGGAAGTCCGCTGTCAAGTAGGAGTATTATATCAAAATGCTTTTTTTGTTTTATTACTTGAAAAGTAGTTTTTCTTTTCTTTCTTTCTTATTTTTTACATTTTTTGTGTGTGAATTGAGTGACAGTTTACATGAGAGAACTTCAGCTTTATACTCATCCTATCGTATTTCATTGCATTGCAATGATTACAGTCTCCTCCATGCATCATTAATCAACAGTATTTGCCTCTATACCCTCTGTTGTTGTTTTGTTTTTTTGTTTTTTTGGATGTACACCAAAACACTCAGGAATATACAATCATTAGACAACCAAAGGGCATAGCCTGCTAGTCTGCCCCCTAGCCACCAGCACACAGACCCTTTCTCTCCATTAGTCTATAGTCCCCAGCCACTCCATCTCTCCACTTCAACATCTCTGAATCTGTATCTGGCATCTCTGCTTCTCTGTTTTTATTAAGTTTTAACATTTAAAATAGGTTTAAGTGAAGTAAGTATTTATATGCAAATTTACCCATAAACAAGAAAAAACAAATTTTACATAAGTAAAAATAACTAGGTTGTATTTATGCTAAAGATTGTTAGTCAGAAAACTTAATAATATAGCAACATAAATTCATCTAATTATTGACAATACATCTAATTATTGAAAATGTCCAAGAAACAACTGAAGATATCAGCACATGTTCAGAAACAAAATAGAGTAACTGAGGCAAAGGAGGTGGAGGTAGACCTAGACTTCCCATTGGAAGGAGGGCAGTCTTTGCAACTGCCTGAGAAATAATTCAGGAGAATGATAGTGTGGTGCATTCAAATGTCCCACTGAGGGGTTGAGAAAAATAAGGAGGAAGTCAGGAAAGCACTATAGGAACAGTCAAATAAGAGAGAAATAACATTGGAAACAATTCAAAACCTGCAATAAGAGGTCCAAACAATTAATAAAATGTCAGAAATGGACAATACACTAGGGCAAATGAATAGAATTGAAGAGATGGAAGCCAGAACCAGCGATATAGAAGACAAATCTCTCAATACTGCTAAGATAGAAGAGCAAGCAGGGAAAAGGATTAAAAAAATCTGAAGAAAGTCTAAGATTCATGTAGGATGACATGAAGAGGAATGACCTGAGGATAGTTGACATTCTGGAACAGGAAGTATCACAGAGGTCTACAGAGGAGATATTTGAAGAGCTCCTGGAAGAAAATTTCCCTAACATCCTGAAAAATGAAAAGATAGGATTCAAGAAGCTGAACAAAACCCAGGAAGGATAGACCTCAAAAGAGAATCACCAAGACATATCATAATCAAGCTCTCCAAAATCAAAGACAAGGAGAGAATCCTGAAAGCTGCTAGGGAAAAAGTATTGTTACTAACAAAGGCAAGCAAATAAGATTGAACTCTGACCTTTCAGCATAAACCACGCAGACAAGAAGGTAATGGGGAGACATAAAACCTGGAAAGAAAAAAAAAAAAAAACTGCCAACCCAACAAAGTTGTCAATCAAATATGAAGGTATAATAAAAACTTTCTAGGATAAACAGAAGCTAAGGAAGTTTGCCAAAGCCAACTCAGCACTTCAAAACATCTTAAAGGGAGTTCTTTGGACTGAGAACCAACAAGAACAGACAACAACCAGAGATTGACATACATGGCAGCATCAACTGAAACTCAATTGATAGATGACAGATGGAAGAGTCCAGAACAGAACAAAACTGTAAGAAAGAATTCAGTGGATCTGGGAGGTTAGTCTATGATCAAAATATTTGCAGTGTGAAAGAACGTAAAAATATAGGAACAGAAAACTATAGGCTCATAAAACTCAATTTTCATTTTCCACTTGAAAAATTGAGAAAACTAAAAGAGAAGTATGAATATCAAAAACAGGTTATATTTCTAAATGTTAAAACAAAAAAATGAAAATTTCTTTCATTGTTTTCAGGCACTGACAAGTCACTTCCAACTCATAACAAATCTGTAAAATGTTTCCAAGGAACAGCTAGTGGGTTTTAACTAACAACTTTTTGTTGAGCAGTCTACTACTTATCCTATAGTGTCACATCAGGAATTTAGGCTTATCTATAAACATATGTACATTAGACTACTCTAGTGATACATTTTAATATGTGATTCATTATGGATAAAATCAGTATTTTCTACATGAACTTTTAATCACAGTATTAATAAATTATCTCCCAAATAATGTTTTATGTCTATCTAGTATCATTTAATGGATTTTGAAACTATAATTTCAAAGGTAGTTCCAAGAAAATTAGTAAATTCATTCCTTGGAACATATTATTAAGAATTTTGCATTTTTATGTCAACTCCAGATAGTGCACTAAAGATAAACTAAAAGGAAAAATAATCTCTGTGTAAAACTTCACTGATGATCAAATAACATAGTAATCAACAGTAACCATGAGATAAAAATAAGAACTTAAATACATAACTTCAGTTAAAGTATACCTTCTTTATATTCCAAGACAGAATTATATTACCATTCTTTAACAAAGAAATAGCTTTGATTGTGCCAGGACTAATCCATACCTCCCAATTATCTTTGTAACCTTGTGTATATCACCTAACCTTATAAAGATTCAGTTTTCTGAATCTCATGTTGAGATAATGTTTAGATAATGGAGCTGCTAAGAGCCTCATATTAGACTAATAAATATAAAGGACTTGGTATAATTCCTGTACATATTTCAATAAATCATGTTTGGTGTAGTTGTAACTGTAAATATTATTATTATAATCTTTCCATTTCTGCTGAGAGTCTGAGTTATTCCAAATGTTAACTAATCTACCCAAATAAACTACTCATTTTAGAATTTTAGAAAATGACAATATTTATATGAAATAATTGCCACTGTACCCTTCCTCCAAGTTATCTATTGTGTAAGCAGGCTATGCTTTTCTTTCTGTCACATTTTGGTTTCTAAATATGGTCACATGTCTGAAAAACACCTGAGGGATAGGGGTGTGGTTGGCAAAAAAAAAATTATGATGCACACACTATTTGTATGAAATTATTTTATAGGATTCATACTCTTTTTCAGGAAAAATGTATAGGTCACCTGTTTTTCAGAATGTTTATGCATTATTTTAAGCTAGAAGAGAATATAGTAAAAAGAGTGAAAGAAAAACTAAGAAATTTTTTACAATCTTATTTAAATTGAAACTTCCAAAATAAAAATGTTTGCGTGACTACCTGAATCTATCATGTTATAAATTATATATAGGTTTTCCACATAGCTAACTAATTAAATCATTGCTGTATTTTCAGCTATAGGTTGAATCTATTGAAAAAAACTATTTTAACAAAATAAAGAAATTAAAGGAAATAATGTAGAATTATGAATCATAGGATCATAGATTTAAAAAGCAAAAAGGATTTAAGAGATTTAACTGACAAATGAAAATCAGAGGGTAAGTTGGCGTTTTGTCAAACTAACCGCGTCCTTAATGCTGAAGTGCCTTAAGCTTTCATAACCCATTCAGTCAGAGTTTCATATAAAGGCATTTCAATTTCATTTAAATTGACTGAAACAATCAGATAGCTTTTTCTCTCCTAAATGCCTTGCTTTTGCAATGGATGTAAAAGCTATTAGCTTTTTTTTTTTTAACACGAAGGTATGAGAATTTGTCTCTTGAGATGCACACTGATTATTAATAAAGAGGTAGTGAAAATTGAACATGACTTGCAGTCAACCAGTAACACCAACTCTGTTAAGTGACAAGTGACATTAACAGCCCTTGAGAGGCAGGCTCCTGTCAGAGGACAAAGATTCATGATAATGTAAAGGGAATAGCATATTATTTCTACAGTGAGGCTTAATTTCTTTTCTTACCTAAGGATTATAGTAAACTAAAGAGAATATATTGTTCAAGAGATTTCGATCCCATCTGATTCTGTTAAATGATTGCCTTAACTGTTAGTCATCTAAAGAATCCTACCATAGGGTAAATTTTAAAAATATTACTACAAAATTATAGAAACCTTTATTAAACAAAAATATAAAAAAAGAAGGTATTTTTTTCTCAATATATCTTTCCTCTAGGTCAATATACTTCTAAAGGCAGTGTTTCCGTCTTGCTAACCCTTCCCTCAAAGAATTCTGAGCTCTTCAATTTGCACCAAGTAAAAGGACAGTTTTTGCATCCTCAAGGAACACAGATGATCTTCTTTTAAATATTCTTTGAGTTTGGGGAACAAAAAAAAGAAGTTCAACAGTGCAAGATTAGGGTTGTAGGGCAGATGGTACAAGGTTTCCCACTGAAATTCTCATAAAACAGCGATTACTACCCTTGAAGAATGAGCAGGTTCATTGTCTTCATTGGGAAAAAAAAAAAAAAAAATTACTCAGGGCACCATTCCTGGCCATTTTCTTACCAATGCAATTTTCAATTTTCTTAAAATTTCTTTATAATGTACCCTTGTGATCATCCTGTTACCTTAGAAAAAAAAACTGTTGAAATTACCCTGCTGGAATCATATAACCAGTCTCCATATCCTTATAAGCTGACTTGTTTGCTTTGTATTTAACTGACTCAGCATGTCCCCAAGAAAGTTACTGTTATGACTGGTCTTTTTGTTGTTTTCTTCTAAATTAAACCATCCTAGTTTGGTGCTGTAGGGTAAGCACTGGACTGCTAACCACAAGATTGGTGATTCAAACCCACCAGCTGCTCTTCAGAAACACTTTATAGAGTCACTGGAAGTTAGTACTGACTCAAAGGTACTTAGCAACAACAACAATGAGACCAAGTGTATCACTGACAGAAATTGTCAGTAGTCACCCATTGATCACAGAGACATGTTTAAATCCATTTTATGAAGCATGAGATCCCTACCTAGAAAAGCAGCCACAGCAAAGTTAGTGGTAGAGGACTTGGCATGAAGAAACAGAGGAGCTGCAAGCTTCTAGAACCAAGTAAAACTTAGTGCCTACTGACAGAAGGTTCAAATGAAGAATGTGTCCTTTAGGCATTTACAGACTGGCTAAGGGAGATTTGTAACACTTGCCCAAGTAGGCTGAGGCTAAGGCCACAGAGTTGGGAGGTCAAAGGCATGAGTAAGCCATGCCTGCAGAGAAGAGTCATTCCTATTTCTTTCTTTAGTTCTATTAGACTTTGCTTTATGCATTATCGTGTTCTTTTGTTGGCAACATAACTATTTATTTTGGTTATGTCCCTTGTTCAATTGACACTTTAACCATAAGATAATGTTCTTCTTGACCTCTTGTGCTGGTTTTTGGCTTAGAGTTTATTTTATATGAGATTAATATTGCCACTTGTTGCTCGTTTTTTATTGCAATTAGCAATTTTTAGTCTATTTTTGTCATTGTGTGTTAGATGTGTCTCTTGTAGACAGCACATTGAAGGATCCTGTTTTCTTATCCAGTCTGCTATTCTTTTGTCTCTTAACTGGTGCAATTAATCCATTGGCATTCAGTGTAATTTTCATTGTTGTTGTTTTTATTAGGTATGGATTAATTGCTGTCATTATGCTGTTTGTGTGTGTGTGTGTGTGTGTGTGTGTGTGTGTGATGCTGGTTTCTTTGTTCTATATGATTTACTGTGCTGAATTCAATTTTTGTGATTTTACTTGTTAATTTCTTATTAGTTTTAATATTTCCATAATCTTCTTGGACTTTCCTTTTATTTATTTGATGTGGAGTTCTATTAAGTTTTTTGAGGTTACCCTTGATTTTTTTTTTTTTTTTTTAAGTTCTTCTCTTTTTATAACAGTCTGTTTTCTTCTGAGATCTTCCTAACTTCCTTACCACCTGGATCTCTATTACTACACTTTTCCTTCTTTGGCTTTGTAGTCGCCCTGATCATAGAATGACCTCTCAAAACCTGAATTTTATTCTTATAGTTTTGTTCTGCTCTGGACTCTTTCATGTCTGGACTGAGTTCCAGGAGGTGGTGCCATGTATGTCAATCTCTGTTTGTAGTTTGTTCTTGTTGGGTCTCAGTCCAAAGAACTACCTTTAGTATATTTTGGAGTACTATCTTGGCCTTTACACAATACCTTAATTTCTGTTTATCCTAAAATGTTTTTATTTTGCATTTATATTTGATTGACAGCTTTGCTGTGTATTTGATTCTTGGTTGGCAATTTTTTTCTTTCATAATTTTGTATATGTCTCCCCATTGTCTTCTTGACTGCATCATTTCTTCTGAGAAATCAGAATTTAATTAATTATATATAAAATTAAATACATAATCTTATTGGCTTTCCTTTGTAGATAACACTTCATTTTTCCCTAGCTGCTTTCAGGATTCTCTTCTTGTCTTTGATTTTGGAGACTGACTACATGTCTTGGTGATTTTCTTTTCGGGTCTATCCTCCCTAGTATTCGTTCAATTTCTTGAATGCTTATCTTCTCATCCTTCAAGGTGTTACCGAAATTTTCTTCCAGAAGCCCTTCGATCATCACTTCTATGGTTTTCTTTATATCTTCCTGCTTTGGAATTCCAATCAGCCTCAGGTTATACTTCATGTTGTCCCACATGAATCATTATTTCTTTGTTTTGCCTTGTAACTACTTTTCTTGTTTTGAAGTTTCCACACTCAAAACAATTTTCCAACTGAATTTCAGACAGTAAAACAAACATGTAGGTTCTTTTTAAAAGTCATCAAATATATAGCTAGGTACCATTGTTTTTATTCATATTTATGAATCTAGTTTTAGCATGCTTTTAAAGTCCAAAACATAATTTTATTTAGTTCTATAAATAATGGCTCATTTTTTATGATTGTTAATTTGGAGCTACAAGTCATTTGGGAAATAAGAGATTAGCTCAAACAAAAGGTTACAATATTGAAAATATTCAAGTATTATTAAATTTAATGTAGATTTAAGAATGACCTTAAGTAATACTGTTTTTCAGACTTTTATTTGTCTAGCCAATCCTTGGATTTCCAGTGTGTGTCATACAATCCATGAATATGAACCAACTTTCATATGACTTTTCTTGTGCACAAGCCTAGAGACTTTGCATGAGAAGCAGGAGAGGGACACTGGACCTTGTGGGAACTACCTGGAACTGAGAGCTCTGAAGCCATGGAGATGTGCAAGATGCACAGGGAGTTCAGCGGTGTCTTGGAGCCTCTACTGAGGCTCCTGATCAGGCCTGGGCTCCATCTGAGGATGGAAGGGCCCAAGTGTAGCCAAGAACTGCAGGTGAGCATGGTGCAGAGGTTCCTGACCATAAGGCAGTCTAGCTTTACCTCTTGCACCTACCTGACCCCATGCCATGCAGCCCCTGCAGTGTACCAGTTTCCTGGGTAAAGTGGTGAGGGAGATTCCAGGCACAAGAGAGATGAGATTTTAGCAACTGGTAAGAGTTTCACTGTCACTAGAGGAGTCTTGGTATAGTGTTATAGGATAAGCACTGGATCACAGGGTCGGTTTGAATTACAAGATGGGTAATTCAAGTTCACCAGTCGCTCCAGGAAATCCTATACAGGGTTGCTCAGAATGGATTTGAAGGCACTTAAAAACAACAACAATAAGAGGAGGGTGCAAAGCTGAACATAGTCTGCCACTAATCACCAGAGAACTGCACTGCCACGTCACAGGCAACAGATTGTGCTACATAATAACACAATCTGCTATTACCCCTTCAAAATGTTATTACCACTACCACTTTATTATAATGTTAAAGGTGTTTTTGTGTATCTGGAAGTGTTTCTTTATGTATATATATATATATATATATATATATATATATATATAGAGAGAGAGAGAGAGAGAGAGAGAGAGACAGAGAGAGACAGAGAGAGACAGAGAGAGACAGAGAGAGAGAGAGAAGGAAGACTTAGGACCCAAACTTGTTTGTCATTTGGGGACTTCCTATGCTGGGAATATCACTTTAAATTTACTCTGTACATCAACATGCTAATAATTTTTTTTGAAGGCAAAGAGACGTTGCTATCCATGTGAATTTCATCTTAAATATTTGTATTATAGACACTCACAAGTGGTGCTATGAATCTTTAAACTGGTAAGTGTAAATAGATGCATTTAGCAGGTTTTGGTGTTTTTCTTTGGTATCGTGTTGTTGTTGTTGTTTTTTTACCAGCTGGGCATTTAAAGATTGCAACCCAGAAAAATACTGACAGTTTTTAGCTGTATAGTTAATTTGTGCTTCTGCACTTATTGGCAACTATTCTTTCAGCAGTCCATCATTCTAAATATGCTACATTACATCTTGCAATCTCTATATGAGAAAGAAACCAGGGATCACTAACAATAGACTAGTTAAAAATCCATGATGCTATGACATTTTGATCAATGACTATCACTCTTAAGATAGAAAAGTCAACTTCATGAAAGCCTTTCTAATAGATCCCATGTTATTTGGGAAAATAAAACATTTCAGATATATTAAGGATGTGATTAATAATCGTGGACATTTTAGTGTTTCATAAACCCCTAATTCCCAAATTGTTTTAATATATGTGTTTTATAGGGATTATGTGAATTTGAGGAAACCTAGTTATCTGTTGTGATTTATTCTGTTTGCATACAAGCCTAGCAATTTTTCTTCAAGGGATACATTGTTGACAGTGTTTTCATTTGTGTACCTAGATAAAGTTTAAATAAATCCAATATTTAAAGAACAATGATACAATAATTTACAGTAATACACAAAAAACTAACATTGCTAAATATGAAATTTGTCTTGATGCTTACAATTTCATTCTATCTGTTCACTTTTCACTCATAATGTATTTACTTTTCTGTTTCAAAATATTTATAGGAAATTAGTGCATTTTCTTCTGCCTTGTGACATAAATCAAAAAGATTCTTCTATCTGTCATTTATATAGCAGACTAAATGCAAGTCAATGGTAGTATGGCATTATTTCTCTCAAAAACATTAGAAAATATTCCTTTAAAAAATTGAGAAATAGCTAGGTTTGTTCTCACTAAAATAATTTCAGTATGTTGTTGTTGTTGTCAGGTGCCATTGAGTAGGAACCCACTCATAGCAACCCCATGCACAGCAGAACGAAACAA
>NW_006408765.1:534868-536221 GCF_000296735.1 Chrysochloris asiatica
ATCTTCATCAGTAAATGTTTCAAGTCCTCTTCACTTTTCAGCAAGCAAGGTTGTATCATCTGCATATCGCAGGTTGTTAATGAGTCTTCCTCCAATCCTGATGCCACGTTTTTCTTCATAGACCCCAGGTTCTTGGATTATTTGCTCAGCATACAGGTTGAATAAGTATGGTGAAAGGATACAACCTTGTCACACACCTTTCCCAGAAATGAGAATATTTTGGAGATATGTATCATTGACAATACAGGTAACACCATGTAAACAAACAACAGGAAATGCTATACCAAAAAACTTAGTACAAAACAGTGAAAAAAATAAAAAGCTTGAAAAGTTTCTTAAAGGCCAAGCAGCTAACTGCTTGATTGAATTACATTGAATCATTGGGCGTATAAGTCTGAACTGGTATATTTTTCTTAATTTTTTTTGCAATCACTTCCTTAAAATTTATGTTCTATATTTATTCTTTCATGTCTACAATGACATTTTAACAAGATCCATCATTTTCTAACCACTAATTAATTTTATTACTAAAATTTTCAGTGACACAACAACAACAACAATTACTGAAGTCGTCTGCCATTCCTTCTTTCTAGTCCATTCTCAGTGTGGGAGCACCACTGATCCATATTTGACACAGGGAACACTAATGACAAAAGACCAGAGTATTTGTGGGATGACATCAGAACATCATACATGTAGAAAGCAAAAGGTTATTAAAAAGTCAAGAAAGAAAAGCAAAGACCAGTAAGAAGAGACACCGAAACTATCTCTTGAATGCAAAGAAGCTAAAGTGAATGGAAAAATTATGGAGTAAAAGAACTGAACAGAAAATTTCAAAGGACAGCTCAAGAGAATATGTAAAGCATTATAATGAAATGTGAAAACACCAGGAGATTGTAAAATAAAATGGAAAAACATGTTTAGCCTTTCACAAGCTGAATGAACTGAAGAAAAAGATCAAGTCTTGAGTTGTAATATTGAAGGAGTAAGATATGCGATAAGGTTGTATTCTTTCACCATACTTATTCAACCTGTATGCTGAGCAAATAATCTGAGAAGCTGACTTCTGTGAAGGAAATGTGGCATCAAGATTGGAGGAAGACTCATTAACAACCTGCAATATACAGATGATACAACCTTGCTTGCTGAAATTGAAAAGGACTTAAAACATTTACTGATAAAGTTCAAAGAGCACAGCCTTCGGTATGGATTACATCTCAATGTAAAGTAAACAAAAATCCTCACTAGTGGACCAATAAATAACATTCTTATCAATGGAGAAAAGATTGAAGTTGTCAAGAACTTCATTCTTCTTGGATCAACTATCAACATTCACAGAAGCAGCAGTCAAGA
>NW_006408765.1:536891-541895 GCF_000296735.1 Chrysochloris asiatica
AAGATTCACAGCTTCAAAAACCCTGTACAGGGTCTCTGTGAGTTGGAACTGACTTCATGGCACATAACCACCAACCGCCACCATGTGCAAAATGAAGTCCTGATGTATCATTTTGGGTTAATGTGCCAGACTGCAAAGCCGTTGGAACTGCAAGGTCAGCAGTTCAAGCACACCACCTGCTCATCAGAAACCCTGTACAGGGTCGCTAAGGGTTGGAACCGACATGATGGCACGTAACAACAACAGACATGGGCAAAATACTGAATTATGTATCCAAAGAAGATATAAGGAAGTCACAGTCACTATTCCAGAAAGAATTGACCTATGCTCAACTATTTCAGGAGGTAGCATATGGGTAAAGAATCAATGGTACATAAGGAAGAAATCCAGGGTGTACCAAAGGCATTAGGGGAAAATGAGGCTTCAGGAATTTGTGGAATAGCAAATGGAATGTTCAACAAACTGGTGCAGCACTGAAATCACTCACTATTCTATGCCAAGAGGTTTGGAACACAGCTACTTAGTCAACCTACTGAAAGAGATCCATATTAGTGACCCAAAAGAATGAGGAAATTATTAAACAATATCATTAATACTATATGCAAGCCAAATTTTGTTGAAGATCATTCAAAAACTGTTGCAGCAGTATACTGACAGAAATTTCCAGAAATTCATCAGCAAAGAATATTTTCTGATCAAGATCAAAGTATACAAACCCACAAAATCTTCAGTATGGATGCTAGCCCAATGGAAACAAAACAAAAAATGTTCACACCTGAGCCAATAAACAATATCATGATAAATGGAGAAAAGATTGATATTACTGAGGATTTCACACCCACAATCAACACTCATGAAAGTAGCAGTCAAGAAATCAATGAGTTATTAATAGTATTGAGTGAATATGCGGCAAAATATCTCTTAAAAGTCTTCAAGAGCAAAAGGTGTCATTTTGTGAACTACGGTGAGCCTGACCCAAGCCATGATGATTTCATGTGCATGTGAAAGCTGAACAATGAATGTGGAAGACTATAGAAGAATTGATAATATTTGAATTGTAGTATTGATGAAAATGTTGGAAGTACCATGGACTGTCAGAAAAACAAACAAATCTGTTTTGAAGGAAGCATAGCTAGAATGATCCTTAGAAGCATGGATAGGAAGACTTTGTCTCATGTTCATTGGACATGTTGCCAAGAGGGACCAGTCACTGGTAAAGGATATAATATTGGTAAGGTGGAGGGTCAGCAAAAAAGAGGAAGACCTTTAACAAGATGGACTGACACAGAAGCAGCAACAATGGGCTCATTCATAACAAATATAAGGTTGTGCAATGTTTCGTTCTTTTGTCATAGGGTCACTGTGAGTCAGAGTCGACTCAATGGAATCTAACAACAACAACAACAACAACGTTCATTTAAAAAATTAAATCTGGTACAAATTCAACTTAAAACTTAGCTAAAAATCTCAAAACACTTGAAATGGAAAGACACAAGGTTGGCTTTTCATTTTCCTCTCCTCTTTTTTTCAGTTTTTGCTATTCTGTGGGGTCTGTGTTTTAATACTAGTGTCAGATATATTATTCATTGTATATTCAAATACTTTCCCTTCAAATATTCCTCAAACCATCCCATCTGACAACTGTCCTAACACATTTACCTTAATATACTTAAAATGGAATTCCTTTTTCTGAGCACTTCTCATCTGTATGTATATTACCTGTCCTTCTTAATAGTATCCATATTATTAATAAAGCTAGAAATCTCAGAATCTTTCATAATACTTTTCGATTTTCATTCTATCTAGTATTCCATAAGTTCCCTCAGACTTTATATAATCACATATGTCATATTTTGTATTTTCATCATCACTGTTACATTTTTGTCAAAATTAGTATCTTTACTTTGCTGTTTTGGTTAAATGTCATCAAGTTGGTTCTGACTCAAAGTGACGTGGTATAGGGTTATCAAGGACCAACTGCTGGGTTTGAATTACTGACCTTGTGGTTCCTAGTCCAGTACTGATCCAACAATGCCACACAGTACTTTACTGGACTATTATAGTGGTGGTGTTGATGATTCAGTACCATTGAGTTGGTTCCAACACATAGCAACCGTGATAAGGCTTTACAGGAGCAGAAAGCTTCATCTGTGTCCCACTTATTAGCAGCTGGCAGATTCTAACTAATGACCTTGTGGTTAACAGCCAAATGCATAAATCACTATGCCCACAGAGGTCCTTGGACTGTTATAGAAGAGTTATATTTCTCCGTGTATAATTTATAGTGGAGTACTGGTGTTGTTATGTAAGATAAGACTGCTAACTGTAAGACTGGCAGTATAAACCAGCCACTCCTTATACAGAGTTTCTATGAGTCATAACTGACTCGATGGTACTTAACAACAACAATTTATAATTTTTGTTTCTGACAGCAGAAAATTTCTGTTAAAATAAGTGTCAAGTACTTTTTTATATATAATAAAAACTTTTATACTTCAATTATTTCCACTTCCCATTTACTTCGTAAAAAATCAAAACTGATCTGATCTTGTCTTATGCTACCTTCCCCCTTGTCAATTAGATTCAAGAGCAAGCCTGTTTACTACTTCTTTTTTTTTTTTTTTACCGCACATACTTTCTTTTTTGTAACATAAATATTTTGAAGTATTTTTCAAGGTAACACATCACATTTGTTTTTATATACCTGGCTTCTTCTTTCAATCCATTGAATCTTTTTTTTTTTCCATCAAATACTTTGTGAAATGTAGTTCCCTAGTGGCCCTGTTAAAGCACGGTTGCCTAGGTCTTTCTCTTATAGATTTCCATAGTTTTAATTCTTTTTTTTTTTTTTTTTGGTGAGTCTTTTGTTTTAATTTTCTTCAGGTTCAGCCTGAGCTTGTATCTGAGCTTGATGGTCTGTCTCACATTCTGTTCTGGTGTTGCTTTTTTAAATGTTTTATTGAGAATTATGTGTTAGTTACATGGGAGAACATTAGCTTTACATTTATCTTATTATATACCATTTCATTGCCATGGTTAAAACCCTTCCATGCATCAACCACCAAAAGTGTATATATACTCTGCAAGCCTGCCCCCTGGTCGTCAGCACACAGCCCCTCTCCCTCTCTGGGTCTAAAGTCCCCAGCCACTCCATCTCTCCACGTCTTCGTCTCTGCCTCCATCACTGGCATCACAGCTTCTCTGGGTAATGTCCCGCTCTCTGCTCTTCTCCCTTGATGGTCATAGGGACATCTGCTCCTAGACTGCATAGTCAACGATTCCCCTCCTTTTGCTACAAAACTTATACCTTAACATTTCCAAATGTCACAATCAGTCCTGATAACAATTATTCACTATTGTATCACAAGAGACCTACTCACATCTCCTTTCATCAGCCCCGCCCAGTCATGTTGGATGCTACTTAGTGGAGAATCTACCTTCTTCCGCGCCCTCTGGATCTAGGCTCCCTCTTGAAAGCTTGTAAGCCATTCACTTCTTGCTTTTGTAGCCCCGCCCCATTTTGGGTAGCCAATATCAAAGTTGCCCATCCCTGTCTACTCTGTGTATGGAGGGGTTCGGAATGATCCTCGCTGTAAAGATTTGTTCCACCTTTTGAGATACTGCATCCGTAGGTGTAGGTCAAGTTCATCTAATTGTATCAGATTACTCTTTTTTTCCTCTTCTTTCTTCTTCTAGTTGAGCTCTGATCATCCAGTCATTGAAGCCAGGTCAAGTGGGTATTATCGGCAAGTGTGGATGTTCTTATGCATATGCCCTCTCTTCTCATCAGCTGGATGCTTCATTCTCCACTCTAGTCCTCTGTGGCTATGTCACTGACTCTGGGACCAAGAATACCCAGGTCTTGCAACACTGTTAGCCAACCAGGTCTCCACCCTGGTTCACAAGAGTTTATTGAACGTTGTAGGGCTTGGCTTGCAGCTTCATTACTATATTGCCTTCACTTCTCCTTATTAGTGAGGAATGTGGTCACCAGTCAGAGAGTTTATTCCCATTGAGTCTTAGTCTTGGAAGGGGGTTTGCCCTGAGAGGACTGGACCACAAGCCTTGATGTCTCCTGGGCGAGCAACTTGCTTGTTCTTATAGTAATCAGTCGGAATGCCTATATTGTTTTGTATTTTTCCTGTCGGCCTTTCTTTTAAGGAGTATCTTCTGTTCTTCTAGACCCTCCAGGATGGTCTGCTTGTACTTTAAACTGGAAATTTCCCACCTCAGAAGATTCAGGATGCGTTTAAGAATTCCACCTATGGTCTTATGTAATACAGAGGCTCCGCAGAAAGCCTCCTTCACTGGGCATGTTGTAGCACGATTTTAGTTATTCCAATCAGTTATAGGCAGCAGACGGATTACAAGCTTTCTTTGGTGATGTTTCTGGCTATTCCTTTCTCTCTCCCTCAAGTGTCTATTTTATAATGATATGCTAGGGAAACCAAGATTCAAAAGACAGCCAAGCATCTTAACCTTATTTGCCCATTCCAACCAAGTCTGAATCCCTGTATCGTAGAGCCCTGTTTTTCCAAGGTTGTGCATACATCATTATTTACCTCTGACCCACTAAGTGCATTCAAACCTGCCTAGTTGTTTTCCAATCCAATTTGTTCTTCCACTCCCCTCCCCCTTCTTGTGTATTGCCTCCCTCCCTAGCACCCAAACTATCCTATGTCTATTCCCTGCCCAATGTTCCACCTTCCCCTCCCTCCCCTCAACCAACACTCCTCATCCTGGTAACCAGCAAAGAATCCCCCCTGCCTTTATTATGGGTTCTTTCTCTTAGTTTTTTTTTTTTTTTTTTTTTTTACAGTAGTGGTTCTATGCAGTATTTCTCCTTTTGTGACTGAATCATTTAGCTCAACATAATGTCCTCAAGGTTCATCCATGTTT
Organism: Chrysochloris asiatica; assembly: GCF_000296735.1. Taxonomy (NCBI): domain Eukaryota; kingdom Metazoa; phylum Chordata; class Mammalia; order Afrosoricida; family Chrysochloridae; genus Chrysochloris; species Chrysochloris asiatica. The sequence goes on from NW_006408765.1 coordinate 541,791, forward strand.
TGCAGTGGCTAGCAGCTTCCTTGTTATTCTTCAAGGTAGCATAATATTTCATTGTGTGTATGTACCACAGTTTGTTTATCCATTCTTCAGTTGATGGGCACTTAG
>NW_006408765.1:542495-543937 GCF_000296735.1 Chrysochloris asiatica
TATATATTTTAGAGATGAGTCCCTTGTCTGATGTGTCAATGGAAAAGATTTTTGCCCATTCTATGCTTTCCCTTTTCACTCTTCTGGTGAAGTCTTTTGATGCACATACGTTTTTAATTTTTAGTATGTTCCAATCATCTATTTTGTCTACTTCATTTGTGTAGTTTTCAAAATGTTTTATAGTCTGTGTATCCCCTGTATTAGAGCCCTAACATTTATCCCTCTTTTTTCATTGATGGCCTTCATAATTCTGGGATTCACATTTAGGTCTTTAATCCATACTGAGTGGTTTTTGTATAAAATGTGAGATAAAAGCCTTGTTTCATTCTTTTGCATATAGCTTTCCAGTTCTGCCAGCACCATCTGTTGAAAAGACTATCAGCTTCTCTTGCGATATATTTTGGTACTTTGTCAAAATCAGTTGGCTGTATGTGGATGGGTTAATTTCTGGATTTGCAATTCTGTTCCATTGATCAATATATCTTTCTTTGTATCAATACCAAGCTGTTTTGACCACTGTAGCTATGTAGTAAATTTTGAAGTCGAAAAGTGAAAGGTCTCCAACCTTATTCTTCTTCTTAAGCAGTGCTTTGCTTATCTTGGGTCTCTTTCCTTCCCATATAAAGGTTATAATTGTTTTTTCCATCTCTTTGAAGAATGTCGTTGGAATCTGGATTGGGATAGTATTATATGTGTAAATTGCTTTGGGCAGTATTGACATTTTCACAATGTTAAGTCTTCCTATCCAGGAGCATGATACATTCTTCTTTTTTTGTAGGTCTCTTTTGGTTTCTTGTAGTAGTGTTTTGTAGTTTTCTTTGTATAAGTTCTTTTTTTCTCTGGTTACATTTATTACTAGATATTTCATCCTTTGAGAGGCTATTGTAAATGGTATGCTTTCCTAATGTCCTTTTCAGCACTGTCATTTTTGGTATAGAGGATTCCAGCTGATTTTTGTATGTTTATCTTATATCGTGACACTTTGCTGAAACTTTCAATGATTTCTAGTATCATTTTTTACTGAGTCTTTGGGGTTTTCTACATATAGAATCATATTGTCTACAAATAGAGAGAGTTTTACTTCCTCTTTGCCAATTTGGATGCCTTTAATTTCTCTGTCTTGCCTTATAGCTCTTGCTAAGACTTCCAGCACAATATTGAGTAGGAGTGGTGACAAAGGGCATCCTTGTTTGGTTCCCATTCTCAGAGAGAAGGCTTTCAGTTTCTCTCCATTGAGAGTAGTGTAGGCTAATTTTTGTGTGTATATGCTCTTAATTATGTTGTGGAATTTCTCTTCAGTTCCTACTTTGTTCAGTGTTTTTTATCAGGAATGGATGTTGGAGTTTGTCAAAGCCTTTTCTGCATCAATCAATATGCTTATGTGGTTCTCCTCTTTTTTCTTATTTATATGGTGGATTATGTTGATTGTTTTTCTGATGTTG
>NW_006408765.1:545042-555363 GCF_000296735.1 Chrysochloris asiatica
TAGATTAATTCATTTCTTTCTTCAACTCTATTAGAATTTTCTTTATATATTTTGGCGCTCTTTCATTGGGAGCATAGATATTTATTATGGTTATGTCATCTTGTTCAATTGTTCCTTTAATCATGAGATAATGTCCATCTTCATCTATTATGCTGGGTTTTGTCTTAAAGTTTATTTTATCAGAGATTAGTACCGCCACTCCTGTTCTTTTTTTATTCCAATTAGCTTGGCATATTTTTTTCCTTCCTTTGACTTTTAATCTGTTTTTGTCTCTGTGTGTGAGATGTGTGTCTTGCAGACAGCATATCAAAGGATCTTGTTTTCTTATCCATTCTGCCACCCTCCGTCTCTTAACTGGTGTATTTAATCTGTTTACATTCTATATACTTATCGATAGGTATGGATTAATTGCCACCATTATGTTTCTTTTGTTGTGGTTTTGCTGCTTTCTTTGTTCTGTGTGTGTTCCTTTGCTGAGTACATGCTTTTTGTGTTCTTTCTTATGAATTTCCTTATAGTTTTAATGTTTCCATGTTCTTCTTAGATTTTCATTTTCTTGGGATGATGTGAAGTGTTAAATTTCTTTGAGGTTGCCTTATAGTCCATTAACTTTTCCCTCCATGTAGTGTAGTCTATTTTATCCTGTAATCTACCTGACCTTCTCACCATCTGGATCTCTTCCTACATGTTTACCTTCTTTAACATTGTACTTGTTTTGATTATAGACTGATCTCCCAAATTCTCTGCGTTTGTTCTTATACTTTTGTTCTCTTCTTGACTCTTCTTCTGTCGATTGAATTTGGGAGGTGCTGCTATGTCAGTCTCTGTTTGTTATCTGTTCTTGTTGATTCTCAGTCCATAGAACTTCCTTTAGTATGTTTTGTAGTATAGGGTTGGCTTTGGAAAAATCCCTTAGCTTCTTTTTGTCCTGGAAAGTTTTGTTTACACCATCGTTTTTGATTGATAGCTTTGCTGGATAAAGGATTCTTGGTTGCTAGGTTTTTTCTTTCAGGGTTTTATATATATCATCCCAATTCCTTCTTGCTTGCATGGTTTCAGCTGAGAGATCCTAGCTCAATCTGACTTGCTTGCCTTTGTATGTGACACTTCTGTTTTCCCTAGCTGCTTTCAGGAGTGTCTCCTTAGCTTTGATTTTGAGAACTTGATTATCATATGTCTCCATGATTTTCTTTTGGGGTCTACCCTTCCTGGGGTTCATTGAGCTTCTTGAATGTTTATCTTTTCACTTTTCAGGATGTTAGAGAAAATTTCTTCCAGCGGTTCTTCAACTATTTCCTCCGTGGACTTGTGTGAGTCTTCTTATTCTGGAATGCTGATAATTCTTAAGTTATTCCTCTTCATGTTGTCCAACATGAATCTTAGACCTTCTTCAGAGTTTTTTATCCTTTTTTCTGTTTGCTCTTCTATCTTATTGGTATTGAGAGATTTGTCTTCCAGATCACTGGTTCTGTCTTCCATCTCTTCTGTTCTACTGGTTTGCCATTTCAGAGTATTGTCTATTTCTGGTATTCTATTATTGATCATTTGGACCTCTTTCTGTATGTTTTGAATTATTTGCAATACTGTATCTATCTTATTTGATTGTTCCTGTACCGCTTTCCTGATGTCTTCCTTATTTTTTTCAACTGTATTGTAAAGTGTTTTTGAAACATTTTATAATCATTTTTCTGAATTTTTCTCAGGCATTTTCAAGACCTGCCCTCCTTCCAGATTAGAGTCCAGGTCTACCTCTAGGTCATTTGTCTCAGACATTTTATCTTGTTTCTGTACATGTGCTGATATGGTCATCTGCTTTTGCTTCTTGGACATATTTGGTGTTTATTTGTGGCCTTAAAATTTATTTGAGTATGTGTTTTGTTATTTTTTATGCTTTCTTATTGTTTCCAGGTAGATGTGATCAGAATGTGGATTTCCCTTTTCACTCTTCTATTGCTTAACTCTTTGTAACTTTCACAGGTGTTGTCTACCTCCCTGGTATATTGCATTTGGTATTAATTCTTTCCTGGATTTTGGTGTTTTATAGAGTGTGATTGTAGCTTGACTATATGGCAGCAGTTGCTGTCTCTTCTTGTGTAATATAGGGTGAGAGAGTCCCCCCAAAGGTAGAAGTTGGAGCATAAAACAGCAAAAATAAGAAAAAACAACAACAACAAAACTAGGCTAGATACTGTAGTCTATAATTTTAGAAAAGGGAGAGGAAGGAGAAAAGAAAAAAAAAATTCTTTAGCCTAATATGAGTATGACTTTAATGTTCTCTTTCAGCTTCTTGCCTTTAAAGCTATCTGAGAGATTTCAAGATGACACTGTTGGTTGTTATGCTGTACCTCAGGATTCAATTTAGTTTTTGGCCTGTTTTGTTTTTAACTCTCTTTCACTCTCCATGCCCCATGTTCTGGGTTTTCTGTATTTAAAAAAAAAAAACAACAACAACAGTTAATAAACAGATACAAAAAAGAAAATCAGAACAAAATAAAACTGACAAAGTGTATTGTTCACCTTTGCTAAGAGGTTCCCGTGGCATTTTTCCACGGTGTGTGTCTGCTCTCCCTCTTGGTCTTGTCATTTGATTTTGCTCAAGTTGTGAACTCTGGGTGCTGAGCCTAGCAGATTCAAAAGTACTTGATTTCTTACTTTTGCTACAAGTTCCACTAGCTGTAAGCCTTCAAACCTTTTAAGTATTCCTATCTATGTGGTTTCAAGTTTTGGAGCTCTGCCCTGAATCTTCTTTGCCGGTATTCTGTGGTATTGCTGATGGTGAACTTCACTGCACCTCCACTGTAGCCACCATCAAGTCCCGCCTCTATTTCATTTTTTTTAATTGTCAAATTTATACTTACTAGTTTATCATCTGTTTTTTATATCCTTCTTAAAATTATTATTGCACACATGAGAAAATATCTGCTAAGCCATCATACTAGTTATAAGAAACTAGGCATGATTTGTTAGTTATTTACCCATAGTATATGTGTTAACATATAATATAGTGCACAATATATATATATCAGTGTGTATTTGTGTGTGTGTGATATAAAGATGACACTGATATATGTAAGTGAGAATAGTGTTGAAAATAATGAGGTGAAACAAAAATGTTTTTCTACATTACATCATTAATCTACTAAGATATAGTAGTAAAAAGACATTCAGAAAACTATTCTTCTACTATAGGAACTATACATTTGAATTAATACTCAAGAAAGTCAAAAGTATTACAAAAATATTAGTCAAATTACATCAAAGTTAGACTTTAGTCAAATGAAGGACACAACCGGCAAAGTTTCCAAACAAAGAACATATCAAGGAACAATATTTGAAATGACTAAAATCAAAAAGAAAAATGTTAGAATAGCAATAAATTTAAGTTTTCAAATAATAATAAATTTAATAGTCGACTGTTGATAGCTCTTTGAGAAAAGGAACTGACTGTTGTGGCAATTTTGGTGTCTGAAAATTTATATAGTTAAATGAATATTTGTTGCTGTTAATTTCTGTAGAGTAATTTCCAATCCACAGTGACCCTGTATGAGGTTTCCAAGGAGCATCTGGTGAGATTCAACCACCAAGCTTGTGGTTCAAACGACTTTGCAGTCCTGCGTATTAACCCACAGTGTCACACTGGGACTCCAAATTAATATTTAGGAGTAGCCTTTTTGTTTTGCTTGTTTTTACTGCTAGAAATGTCAAATCTCACAGTCAGTCTATACATATCTCTAAGTCTGTGGTTGCTATTGTTGTTATGTCCTGTCAAGTTGGTTCTGACTCATAGCCACCCTGTTTAGAGTTTCAGGCGCAGCTGATGAGCTTGAACCACTGACTTTACAGTTCAGACCAACCTTACAGTCCAGTGCATTAACCTGCAGGGCTAGATACCCAGTCAAATTAATTATCCACATGATCTGTGATCCAATAATTCTATTCCTGAGTATACACATACATCCAAGAAATATTATCTCATTTTTATTTTAGGGACTATGTACATAAACATTCTGCTGTTCATCCCAATATTACTAGTAAGAACAATAATCTGACTCAAGGAGGTGTGTATACCTACAAAGGCTGTTATGTACAAAGTGAATAAGTGCACATTACAGAGGACAGTACAACAGTCAGATATAACAGACTATATGTTAAATCAATATGTTAACATGCATATATACATATTTCAAAGATATTGCTAACTCAAATTCCACTGGTGAAGAGATACACAAAAAACTTTATGTCTATACAAAGGAGGATATACAATAAAAAGGAATGAGTATTGATGAAACAAAAATGTCATGGAAAGTGAAAAATGCAGACATAGGAATGCATTTTATGTGATTGCATAGAACTTATTAAAATGATAAGGAATTTTGAGTGGTAAAAATAAAGTGAGTAACTACTGCTGAGGGGAGCGTTAACACTTATGTTCCATAGGATCTTATAGTGGAGAAGTTAGGGTGAAGGCATTTGTGATTTGTTAAACATTTTTTGAAAGGCACTAATTTGACAGTTTCTATACTCTGATGCTAGGTGAAATGTTATTGCACAACTGCTGATGCAACATAATTATATTCAGTACTGCAGCATATTGGCTTCTTTTGGTATTAGGGAATGAAACATAATTTATTCTGAACATGGTACCTTTTGGCTGCTTTCCACCTATTTCCAGGAGATAAGATGCACATCGTGAATATGTACTGGTATCAATTACTCTCCTAAATGCATTAAGGGTTGTGACATTACTTCTTTTCACCTGATACAAAGATTTCTCATTGTAGCTCTATAAAAATATGGAGGCTAAGGTATGGGAAAAAAAGATTCACTATAAGATATAATTTATGTAGTGACTTATTTGTGTGTCATCCTGCCTGTTCTTTTAATTATGATAAAAAGAACTCAGCACCAGTTTACTATAAGGGAGGAAAGCATCAAGGATTTTTAAAATATATATACAAATGTGTGTAAATGCGTTACTTTTAGGTTTGAAGGAAGTACAATCAGAATGTTCATTAGTAGTGAGGATGGTGAAACTCTGTCTCTGTACTTTGGACATGTTTTCATCTGTCCTTGGAGAAGACACTGTGCTTGGTAAAGTGGTCTTTGCTGAAAAGAGGAAGATGTCAGTGAAAAAGACAAGGATTGATACAGAGGCAGCAACAATGGGCTCAAAGATAAAAACGATTGTGAAGATGGCACAATTGTGGGTGTTTTGTTCTGTTGTTCATCGGGTCCTTCTGAGTCTGATCCAAATAGATGGAACCTAATAATAACAACAGACTTCTAAGCACATGATATTTGGAGGTTTCTTGAACATACTTTGGATCACAGTATGTGATAAAAATGAAATGCATAGAAATTATGGTCAGTTGAAGGAAGTATCTACAAAATTCATTTATAATCATTTAATAAAATGATTATAAAATTGATCTCCTGATGTGATGCTGTAGGATCAGCACTGGATTACGAACCACAAGGTCAGCAGTTCAAACCCACCAGCTATTCTTCAGAAATCTTATATAGGGCACTATGAGTTGGAACCAGGTCAATGGCACTTACCAACAAAAATTATAAAACTAGTCTATGTTTCATCATATTTTAAAAACTGCATTGATACAGACATACATGGAATGACTCCATTTTATTTTATTTTTTTAACAATTTTTACTAACATAAACAAATTTGTGTATGTCAAAAAAAATTTCTAGGTAGCCCAAACAAATTTACAGTCAATGCTAATACTATAAGATTAAAACTATAATTCAATAAATTCAAATGTAATATAAACTTTCTTTAGAGCTTAAAAGCTGATTCCCTCCCCCCTTTTATTGGTGGATTATATCCACCAATAAACTTATATTTCCTACTCAAGTTTTGTGACTTCCTATATCCACTCAAGAAGTTGTGAATTTTTTCTTCTTTTCACACTGTGAAAGTTGCTTTTCCAATCACTTGTCTTTTTAGCAAAAATGTACTACTTATAATTAATGTTGTTGTTAAGTTCTGTCTAATCGGCTCTGACTCATAGCAACACTATGTAGGGTTTCCTAGGTTGTAAATCTTAGTGATACAGAAATCTTCATCTTTCTCTGGCAGAGCAGCTGGTGGACACAAACTGCCCACCTAACTCCATTGTTTATCCTATAGAGCCACTATATTCCACTTAGAATAACTAATATCAAATGAATACCAGGCAGGATAATCTAATAAAATAAACCTATAAACTATTTCCCTAAAGAATACAGACTAAGACTTGCAAGTGCCTGCTAGACTGGAGAGTCTTAAGGATGGAAGGAGAGATGGAGGTACAGAGCTCCGGGGCCAAGGACGGTTTAACCAAGGTCACCCGCAAGGGTACCATTAGGCCAAGAAACATTGGGCTGTGGAGCTTTCAGCCATGCAGAAGAGAGTAGATGCAGGCCGCATGGACACAGAAGAGTCCCCACCTGCGAAGAAGTCCGTCTCCCCACCTGACATCCCACCCCACCCTATCCCTTCCTGGGTGGGAAAGAAGATGCACACTATTGAAAGAGAACTGGATGAAAATATTTACTCCTGTTGTAGAACATTTGGGACTTAAGATACAATTTAACTTGAAATTGATGAATGTAGAAATCAGTACTTGTAAAGAAACCAAGGATGTTAGTGCTCTGACCAAAGCACTGATTTTGTGAATGCCTTTATTCTGGGATTTCAGGTGGAGGATGGTCTTTCCTTCATCTGGTTGGATGACCTTTTCTAGAGTCTTTTGAAATCACAGGTGTTAAACCCTTAAAGGAAGATCACTCTCAAGAGCAATAGGACAAATTGTGGGAAAGGAGGAAAAACCAAGTTCACCACAGAGAATGTGACCTAGACACGGATAGTTCTGGCTGATGTGAAAGCTCATATTCTGGGCTCTTTCCAAAACATCAAGATGGCAAGAACTGCCATTTGCAACCTCATTCTGGGAAGTCCTCCATCCAAGGATTATGGAAATATCTGTGCTGTGGCTAGCAGAGCAGCAGATCGAGTCTGATTTTAAATGAGAGCCTCTTTGTCTCTTACCTTGTCTTTGGAGTTGTGAAACAAAGCTCTTACACTCTACAAATTGTAACAAGAACCACACACAGACATTTTCAGTCACTTCTACCATTCTCAACCAGAAGTTGAAACAGGAAGACGTACCAGTGTTCAGACTCATAATAGCTTTCAATCAGAAGTTCATGCCATTATTAGACTTACACATTGATGAGAATATATATTTTTTCCTCCTAAGTTACATGAGACAGATTTTTATTGTTTATAATTTGCTCATGAGACATAAACTTCTTGCTTAAACAAATCTTTTGTATGAATTTGTAAGATTTTTATTTATAAATTTAAAACTTTCTATAAATTTATAAAAACTTCTCTTTGAATTTTAATTTGAGGAACTATCTTAGAAAAATCTTTGACTCATGGCCTCTCTCAATACTGGGGGTGTTATGTGAAGGTTAGAAAAAGGTCATTAGCTGTTGTTCTTATTCTGTGTGAACCAGGACAAGCTAATCTTTGTACTTGTTTTGCAGCTTTTAAAATTAAAGCCCTATGTCACACACCCACACACATATACACACAAAAGAATACATACTAAATGATGACTAATACAATTGAGAAAGTTCTTATTAAATATTAACATACTCAATCAGGGAATATATAAGGTAATGCCAGATGACTAAGTGGTTTTATCTCAGGAATATAAGATTGATTTAACATCTTAAATTTATGTTGTTTACTATATTAACAAACAAAAAAGCATCATTCTATGATCATATTAATAGATATAAAACACCAGGAGTACAGTTTTATAATAACAATATATAAAATTTAACACCCCCAATGAAATGCTGAAGGATTTGCCTCTAAGGTCAGGAACAAGGCAAGGATGTATGTTACCACCATGTATATCTGTTTAAAACTAAATATACATATTACCTAGCCATCATACTCTTAAGTAGTTACCTAAGAGTAATGAAAACCTATGTCCACACAAGTGAGACCAAAAATGCTATAGGAACATTAGCTGTAATAATTTAAAGTGGCCACAACAAATTATCCATCAAATGGTGAATAAGTCAGCAAATTGTATCATATCTAAACAACTGAACAATAATCATCAATAAAATGAAAACAGAAAACCGCATGAACAAATGTGGAAAATTATCAAAAGCATTTTGTTGAGTGAAATCATAAAAATCTATATACTCAGATTCTGTTAAGATGGAATTTTATAAAAGCAAAACAACAGTGACAGAAATCAGATCAGTGGTTGTCTTGGAGATGAAATCAACTGCAAGGAAACATGAGGACATGTTATAAGGCAAACTCTCTTTTAATACACTTATACACACATACATATCATGTGCGTGTATGTGAGTGGGCTTCAGACAATGCTTAGAAAAATTCTATTATATTTTAATTATTTTTTTCTTTAAAAAAACAGTTTATTGTGAATTGAGAGAAACTTTACAGAGAAGATCATCAGTTTTTTGTTTTTGTTTTGTGTTATTTTAAAGTTTTTATTGTGAAATGAGTGAAGGTTTATGGGACAAATCACTAGTTTTATATTCAACAAATCATACTTCTCTTCACCACAATGATTACAATCCCTTGATGGACTATCAGCCAACAATATTTATCTCTAGTCCCTGTTTTTGGACGTACACATATAAAACAAAACAGTATACATTCATTTAAATGTCCAAAGGGCACATTGTGCAAACTAGCATCTTGCCTATAGGCACACAACCTTTCTCAGTTCATAGACCTTGAGTCTTCAGCTGCTCTATCTCTCTATGCCATCACCTTTACCACTGTCTCTTCTGTCACCACTTCTCTGAGTAGAATCTCATGCTCCACTCATGCTCTTCCCTCTGATGGTCCTAGGGTCTTCTGTTCCTGAATTTAAAGATCAACTATACCCCCTTTTTAGTTACACATCTTCTACATTTACATATGTGACAATCGCATTTAGTTCTGATAACAGTTACAACTGAATCATAAACTCCTATCACCATCATTCCCCATCCTCTGTCTTCAAAAGAGGAAAACTATTCAGTAGGGATTCAAGCTTAATCCCCTCATTCTGAAACTAAGCACACTCATGAAAGTTTGCAAGCAAGTGACTTTGTGGCCATTATTGATAGCCAGTGTTTAAGTTGCCTGACTCTATCAACCCAGTGTACTGAGGAGACGAACTTGATACTTCATAGGAAGAAGCCTTCAATTTTAGTTGGAATTTTGTGCAACTTCATCCATATACAAAGGTCCAGTTCAAGAAGATCATCAGTTTTACATTAAACAATTCATAAGCATTTTGTTTCATCTTATTGATTTCAATCCCCTCATCCTACTTTCTCCCTCTGTTTCCTATTTCTATTCTTGCTTTTTTTTCTGTCCAACTTTGTCCCTGGGTAAATGCTGCATCTTTGATCTCAAATGTTGGATTATTCTAAGGTATATTTAGTTCACTAGTGTTATTATTGTCAAAATTAGGAAATTGAACACTTACAAAAATATCTAACTCACTGATTATATGAAAATATATTCAGTAGATTCAATAACATCTCATTTCCATTACATTGTTGTATATCTTTTTTGTTTTTGTTAGGTGCCATCGAGTCTGTACCAACTCATAACGACCATATACATAACACAATGAAAACTGTCTGGTCCTGGGCCAACCTCACAATTGTTGTTACATTTGAGCCCATTGATGCTGCCACTGTGCCAATCTATCTTGCTGGGGGTCTGTCTCTTTTTATCTGACCATCCTCTTTATCAAACATGATATCCTTCTCCAATGACTGGTTCTTCCTGACAAAATGTCTGAACTATGAAAGACGAAGTCTGGCCATCCTGGCTTCCAAGGAGCACTCTGGAACACAAATCTATTTGTTCTTTTGGCAGTCCATGGTAATTACAATATTCTCCTTCAGTACTATAACCGAAATGCATCTATGATTTGATGGGCTTCCTTATTCACTATCCAACTTTCGTATGCATATGGGTTGTGTCAGGCTCATCTTAGTCCTTTAACTGACATCTTTGCTCTTCAACACTTTAAAGAGGTCTTGTGCAGATTTGCCTAATGCAGTATGCCCTTTGATTTCTTCATGCTGCTTCCATGAGTGTTGATGGTTGCCACAAGCAAAATGAACTCTGACAACTTCAGTATTTTCTCCATTTATATGGATGTTGTTTATTGGTTCAGTGGTGAGGATTTGTACTTTCTGAACATTGAGGTGCAACCCATACCTAAGGTTGTGGCCTTTATCTTCATCAGTAAGTATTTTAAGTC
>NW_006408765.1:555713-569222 GCF_000296735.1 Chrysochloris asiatica
GCTCTTCAACACTTTAAAAAGATCTTGTGCAGCAGATTTGCCTAATTCAATACTTCATTTAATTTCTTGACTGCTGCTTCCGTGAGTGTTGATAGTTGATCCAAGAAGAATTAAGTCCTTGACAACTTCAATCTTCTGTGTAGGCCTATGGATATTATCCTTTCATAACTAGCATGATATTTCAAGATAGATCTTTAAATTCTTTTTGATGATGAATATGACAACATTCCATTTCAATTTTTCATTTCTGGCATAGTAAACCATGTGATTGTCAGATTCAAAATGTAAAATATCAGTTCATTTTAGCTAAAAAGTTCTTAGGATATCAATCATCATGTGTTCCATTTCATTTTTGACAACTTCCCTTTTCCTAGGCTTATTCTTTGTACATTCCATGTTTCAGTGATCAATGAATTCTCACAGCTGGTCCTTCACATTTTGAGCTATGCCTCATCTGAAAATTAAGGTCCTGAAAGCTTACTCCATTTGCATCATCACAGTCAACTCTACTTTGAGGAGGCAATTCTTCCCTAGCAATATTTTGAGTACCTTCCATACTGAGGGGCTCATTTTCCAGCCCTAGATATGATAATATTCTGTTGCTAGTCATTGTATTTAAATATTCAATATTCTGGTGCTATCTGACAGAATTCCTCTGCTATTCATAAGGCTTTCAGTGGATAAACATTCAGAAGTAATCCTCCTTTACTTATTCCGAATCTGTTTTATACTAGAAAGTCAGTTGAGATCTGTCTACCATGGGTGGACCCTGCTGGTATTTAAAATACTGGTGACATAGCTTCCACTATCACAGCAACATGCAAGTCATCACAGTACGACAACCTGACAGATGAGTGGTGGAGTAAGAGGGATAATGCATATAGAGTGTTGTTGTTGTTAAGTGCCGTTGATTCGGTTCTGAAACATAGAAACCCTATATAAGGAGTGACTGGTGAGTTTGAACCCCAAAGAGGTCTCTAATATCAGAATTGGTTAGTTTGGCTTTCTTACTATGTTTGGAGAACCAACTCCACAGTACATAACCATCACAACCACTATGTTTGGAAGTAGAGACAGATAATTCTGTTGTTGTTGTTGTTGTTGTTAGGTGCCATCAAGTCAGTACCGACTCATAGTGACCTTATGCACAGCAGAACGAAACAATATCCGATCCTGGGCTAACCTCACTAGTGTTGCCACACTTGAGTCCATCAATGCTGCCACTTGGCCAGTCTATCTTGTTGGGTAGTCTTCCTTTTTTTCCTTTATCCTCCATCTTACCAAACATGATGTCCTTCTCCAGCAACTGTTCCCTCCTGATAATATGTCCAAAGTATGAGAGATGAAGTTTGGCCATCTTGGCCTCTAAGGAGCACTCTGGCTGCACTTCATCCAAAACAGATAATTCTAGGACCATCAAAAAAGAGGAGACATAAGTAGATCTTTGATATTTTGAATTTATGAAAATAGTAAAAGAAATATGATTATTTTATTTTGAGTTATGAGTTATGAGTCAATAGTAACACAGGATGTGATGGTTAAGATTATATGTCACCTTGACTTAGTTATGATTCTCAGTGGTTTGGAAGTTGGGTGATGATGTAATTTGTCAGTTAAGTAAAATGTATCATCCTCCATTTTTTAAATCTGATTTTTTAATTCTTCATTTTCACAAAACACAGATATTCACTTAATGCCGTGTTCTTAAATCCATGTCATGTTATAAACCACGTCATGCTCTAGCCATGTCAATAAGTTAGGTGTAGGTGTACCATCTAATGATAAAACAGAGGTGGCACCACTGGGAATTTAGCTCAGGATTTCCTGTTTACTAGACAGGCACTTAAATAATTAAGCTATGACATCCATGTGAATCCTATGGGGAAGTTACATTTTGCCTTATAAGGTAGATATGAGCAATAATAAATCCATGACACACAACAACAGTAGGAATAAAAATAGTAACCTTAATAAAAATTTGCATTTTCATTTCTAGCTTGACCAGTTTTAAGATATGGAAACTATTGGTTATAGAGGAGGTTGAGATCCCAGGAGGAATTGGGGAACATATTTAAAATGATTACATTCATAATCACCAGTTTTCTCTCAAACGTCCTTCCGTTGATATCCTTGGGTACCTGAAAACTGGGGAAGGTGACCATACCAATATTATAAGATCATTTGAACATAAAATTGTAGTTAAAAGTGATTCATGAAGACAAAATCACCACTGTGGCCTATCTCTTAGAACAGGAGCATATAGAGGCCAGATAATAAATAGAGATCTGACTATGTTTGTTCACTGTTTGTACTTGTATACGATTGATCTACAGTGGCTATTTATCTAATTCTTTTATATATAATTAGATAAACATTTTTGTTAACTGCTGTAGTTCCACTTCAGATCCTTAGTTTTTGATTTATGAGCTGTCATAAAGGGAATGAACAAGTGGAAGTTTGAAAAAAAAAAAAAAAGTTGTCAACCCCAAATGCACTGACTTTGACAACAAAGTACGTAAAAATATTATCATATCCTGAAAGAAGTTAGTACCAATCTTCCAGTCGTGATATCTAACATATCTTTATCACATTTGCCAGCATAGCCACTCTAGAAACCAGATGAGTTTTGGAGGATGGAAGTGATCTATAACAAACTCAACAAAGTATTGGTTGCACTTGTAGATGGTGCACCTGTTATGTTATTATTGTCAGGACAGATTGATATAGTCCCAGTTATAAGGTTAGTGACTATTGTTTCTATTTCAGTTAGAAAATAGTTTTAGAAACACTTTGCATTCAAAAGAAGCCAATAGTCATCAATTCACTTTTAATGATGTTTCTTTTGTCCTTATTCATAATATACCCACCACACTGCCATCAAGTTAATTCAAACTCATAGAGACCCTGTATAAGATTTAAAGGCTGTAAATTCTTATGGGAACAAACAGGTTCATCTTTCTCCTACAAAGTGACTAGTGGGTTTTGACTGCCAAACTTATGATTGTCCATCCAGTGCTTATCCTACAGTGCCACCAGGGCTCCTTTATTCATAGTATAGTCTGAAGATATAGAGATTCTCCATCCTCCAGAACATCACAATGAGCCACTCTGTCAATTGAATCATATATACTGAACTGGATGAGTAAGAGGACACCACATACTGTAGCACATGGGAAGACATATGCATATATGCACTCTAGAAAAGCCAGTAAGACACCAAGTACTAAGTGACAATGATCTAGAACTGCCCATAATTAATTCTTCTATTTTAGACCCATCAAGTCATGAGTTACAAGTTGGGTAATCTAGATGGACTCAGCAAAAATATGTTGTAAAATGCAACATGTATCTGAGATTAAACAAGGTAGGACATGGACAGAGGTAACAAACTAACTCCATGGTATTTGGCCCGGATCTTCCCCAGTGATCCAATGCTTTTAAACAATAGCTCTTTCTCAGTTCACATATAGCCCAAATGGGAAATCCCTCACTTCCATGCGATGAAAGGGTAAATTTGGTTTGCTGTTGTTAAGTGCTATCTAGTCTATCCCGACTCATAGGATTTTCAATGAGTGGCTGGTGAGTTTGAAGCACTGACCATGAGGTTCAAACTGACATTCTGGTTGAGTACTTACTCTACAGTGCCACCCCAGGTTTAGGAAGGTTTTTCTGTTGTTGTTTTTTTAGTATGTGTGTAAAAGCTTAAAATGGACAGCAGCTACGGCACATCCTCAACAAAGAAAATATTCTCAATGAAAAGATTGTCCTGGTATTCTCTTTGTGTAGAAGAAATGTGGCCCTAAATTTGAATATATACAAATTCATGACCAGTGGTGAATTGCTGGCCTAGCTGGTCAAGAGTATAAAAATAATTACTGATATATCAGGAAAGCATAATTACTGATATATCAGGAAAAGGAAGTTCTGGGATAGAAATAAATGTATGAAGGCAATAGGCATGAAGTATTACATGTTTATGTCTACAAAGATTATCAACCATAGAAAAAAGATGCTGAACAACAACAACAAAAATGACTCAACAACTGACATCAATTAGTTTCTGTCATTAGTTACTTCATTACTAGAACAATGGGAGATGGAGATAGAGAATACGCTTACACTCAAAAGCTACCGTAGCATTCAAATTGTAAAAGTGGTCTATTTTATCTTTATTCACATATAACCAACCTGAAAACAGAGACTGGTGTTGATCCCACTATGTTGTTGTTTTTGTTAAGTGCTGTAGAGTCAGTTCTGACTCATAGAAACCCTGTACAGGGTTTCTGAGAAGCTGATGAGCTTCAACCACTGAACTTGCTGTCCAAACAGCTTTGCAGTCTGGCGCATTAACCTACAGCACCATACCTGGACGACATCATTTTTCAAGAACACCAACAAACCACTTTGTAATTTTATCAAATTGAGATCCTTGTATCTTGAAATAGCCAATTAAAAGTTCTGAAAAAGATAAACACATATACTAGGTATGATTTTGTCTTTCCTGTCTATATGAAATAAACCAGCACCAGTATTTGAGGATTTATGGATTATTTGATTATGGGCTCTTGGATTATTTGATGCACTAGCATAAGATCCCACATAATAAGATATCAGATTATGAAAGAAGACAGAAAAAATATTCCCATGACCCTGAGATCCAGTAGCTGTACATTTATACACCATCCAGAAGTGAACATCTTGAAAGTATTAGAAGTGTCTGCTGAAGGACAGACTTTTGATGATGGAGTGGAGAGATGAAAATACGTTTCTACAATATGTTGTTGTTAAGTACTGTGGAGTCGGTTCCGACTCATAGTGACACTACACAGGGTTTCCAAGGCTGCAAATCTTTACGGGAGCAGACTGTCTCATCTTTCTCCCATGGAACTGCTGGTAGTTCGTAACCACTATGCTACCAGAGCTCCTTTTCTATAATATAACACACACTACTCTTTCACTCTTTGATGTTGTGTTTCTAGTAAGAAGGACATATGCATTCAACAAGCAGGAGTGGTTCACTTCCTATCATTCCCAGACACATTAGGTTCTACAAGTTTAGAGATTCCTGTGTTTAAGTTAAATACATTTCCATCAGAGAAAAAAGAAGGAGTTATATTGAACTATTCATTACAGATGTCAACTGCCAATTTTGGATTCCTTGTACCTAGGATTTAGACACCAAGAAGAGAATTCACAGCCATGGTACGTGTAATCGATCTTCATTTGTTAGGAATCCCAGTACTCAGTGGGGAAAGGAAGAATATATATGACATTCAGGTGATTAACTTGGGTTCCTCTACACCACATTATCCAGTTTTTATGGTAATGAAGTTCAGCATTTCAAGATTAAGAAAATCATGATAGACAGGAGTTCAGATACCCAGTGATGAAACTACCAGGTAAATCTTGGAAAGATGTTTATTATTTTACCTGTTAAAACACATTTAAGTAACATTATGGCCATATGCCATGTGAGATTGATAAAATTTCCAACAGAAATTACTTATAAACTTATGTGTGAGCAATCTCATGTGAAAGACAAAACAAATATGCCAAATGCCTTTGGCACTGTTGATTTACATGACTATGTTTAGCAGTTCAAACCTACCAGCTGCTCCTTGGAAACCCTATACTGGGCCACTATGAGCCAGAACCAACTCGACAGCACTTAACAAAAGCAACGAAATAATTTTCTTAATTGGTTGTAATTAATCAGAGCTTAATTTGTGATATTAGCTAATATCTATACTGGGTCCTCATCATCCATCTATGAGAAATAACTAAATTTGGTATAATTCTTAAGAACATTTTCTATTTCTATAAGGAGCCCTGGTAGTGCAGTGGTTAAAACACTAAGCTGATAACCAAAGATCAGTGGTTCAATCCTACCTCTCAATCTTGGGAGAGAAATGTGGCAACCTGTTTCTAGAAAAATTTATAGCCTTTCCAGATTCGAATAAAGTCAGTCCAATGACATCGTTTTTGCTTATGTAGGATTGGAATTTTTGTAAAAATTTCAAGTTGTATTTAGGACAACTAGCTTGGAAGATAAAACTGTACAGAAATATATACAGTGCAAGGTTAATGCTTTCCTAAAAGATAAGAAATATGACGGAGTGAAATTTCAAAATAGACAATCAGATCACACAGATTGCTGCCAATCTCTTTAAAGCTCTAAAATCTCAAGGCCAGTTCTTGTGTATTTGGTATACAGTGTAGGCTAAAAAAAATTCATCATATTATTGTCCTATTGAAATTGAGGAGCCCTCATGTGATGCCATCAGATAAACACTGGACTGCTAATCGCAAAGTTGGTGGTTCAGACCCACCAGCAGCTCCTCGGAAAACCTACATTGGGTCGCTACAAGTCTGAACCAATTCCATGGTACTAAATAACAATGACAACATTTAAACTGAAAACATTTTAAAGGTTAATTCTTAAGAAATGTAAATAATAAATTTTCTTATTCACCCCTAAATTATTCAATCTAGTAACAGATTTCTTCTAGCAAAATGTCAGCAACCTCCTAATCTATTTTAGCATGTCCTCTTATTACTGTTAGGACACCTTGAGTCAGTTCTGACTTATAACAACCCTATGCACCACAGAGTGAATCCATGTTCCTGCACCATTCTCACAATTGTTGCCATGTTCAAAACCATTGTTGCAGCCACTGTATCAATCCACCACCTTAGGAGTCTATTCATTTTCTGTTGACCCTCCTCCGTACCAAGCATTATGTCCTTTCTGATGGATTGTTTTCTGCTGATCACAAGTCAAAAGTAGGGCAGGTGAGTCTCACAATCTAGACTTCCAAAGATCATTCTGGTTGTATTTCTTTCAAGACAGATTTTGTTGTTGTAGTTGTTCTGGTAGCCTTAAGTACTTTCAACATTTTTTACAACATCATAATTCAAATTCACTGAATTTTTGACTGTTGTTAATTCATTGTCCAACTTTCACATACATATGAGGCAATTAAAAGTACCATGACTTGGGTCTCACACAACTTAACCTTTAAAGTAACATCTTTACCCTTGAAACACTTTAAATAGGCTTTTTGCATCAGATTTTCCTAATGCAACATGTCATTTGAGTTCTTGACTGCTGCTTGCATGAGTATTGATTGTGGGTCTAAGCAAAATGAAGTATTTTACATTTTATCCATTTTTCATGATACTATTTATTGGAATAGTTGTGAGGACTTTTCTTTACATAGAAGTGCAATTCATAGTGAAGGCTGAACATATGGCCGCTGAGAACCTTATAAACAGCAGTGGAACATGATCAGATATTGTGCTGGAAGATGAGCCTGTCAAGTTGGAAAGTGGTGCTGTGGGTTGATGCGCTGGACTGCAAAGTTGGTTTGAACTGCAAGGTTGGTAGTTCAAGCTCACTCCTTGGAAATCCTATACAGGTCGCTATGGGTTGGAACCAACTCGATGGCACTTATCAGCAACAGCATGACTGGAGAGAGCTGCCTCCTCAAAGTAGAGTTGGCCATGAAGACATGAATGGAACAAAGCTTTCAGGACATTCATTTGCTGATGTGGCACATTGGAAAATGAGGAGAAATAGTTGTACACATCCATTAATAATTAGAATTTGGAATGTAAGAAGTATAAATCTAGGTAATTAGAAGCTGTCAAAAATTAAAAGGAACACAAAAACACTGATACCCAAGGGAGTAATGATCTGAAATAGACTGGCATTGGTTATTTTAAATCTAACAATTCTGTGGTTTACTTTGCCAAGAACGATAAATTCAAGGCAAATGGTATCCCTTTCATTGTTAAAAGAACATTTTAAGACCTATCTTGAAGTACAATTGCTGCCTATGATAGGATACTATTCATGTACCTACAAGGAAGACCAGTTAATACCACTATTATTCAAATTTATGAACCAACCACTAAAGTCAGTGATGATGAAAATGAAGAATTCTACCAAATTCTGGTGAAAATCAAGGGTCTAGGAACTGATGGACTACAAACTGAAATCTTTCAACAAACTGATAAAGCATGTAGGTGCTTATTCATCTATGTAAAGGAATTTGGAAGACAGCTACATACCCAACTGTCTAATCATCAACAATATCATTACTATCATATGCAAGTATAATTGTGATAATTCAAAATTATAATTATTTAAAATCGATAGCAACAGTACACTTACAGGGAAATGTTAGAAATTCAAGCTGGATGCAAAAGAAGATGTATAACAAGGGATATCATTGTTAACATCAGATGGGTCTTGGCTGAAAAGCAAAGAACACTAGAAAGTCTTTTATTTGCTAATCATTCACTATGCAAAGTTTCAACTCTGTGTATCACGACCATGCATGGATACAACTGTGAAGAATGAGTACTGCAGAACACTTAATTATACTCACAAGGAACCTTTATATAAACCAAGAGGCAGTCATTGAAGAGAACAAGAGGATATTGAAGAGTTTAAAATCAGTTGTGCTTCAGGATTGTATTATTTCACCAAATTTATTCAATCTACATACAAGTCATTAGAGAAACTGGATTCTATGAAGAAGAAGGTGGTTTCAAGATTGGATAAATATTCATTAGTAAATTGCAATACGCAGATGATACAACCTTGCAAATCAGATTCCAAAGACTGTAGTATGGATTGCACATCAATATAGAGAAAGCAAAAATCCTCACAGCTGGAGCAATAATATCATGATAAATACAAAAAAAGTTTGAAGTTGTCAAAGATTTTGTTTTGCTAAGATCCACAATCTACGCTCATGGCAACAGCAACCAGGAATTCAAACTGCAAAAAGCCTCTTTAAAGTGTTGAAAAGCAATTATATTTCTTTGAAGACTAAGGTGTGCCTGACACAAGCCATGGTATTTTCAACTGCGTCCATATGCTTGTGAAAATTGGACAGTGAATAAAGAAGACTATAGAAGAACTGATGCCTTTGAGTTGTGGTGTTGGAGAAGAATATTAAAAGTTCCACTGACTTTTTACTTTAATGATGGTGACTTAAATGTTTAAATAATGTCTTTTAGTCAGTGAGCTGAGTAGAAAACAAAAATTATTGGGTGGCTAGAATCTTTAACATGTTTCTATATAGCATATAAACATATTTTTGCATTTTTGCTTCAGAAGAACAGTGAAATTATTTTATTTTTATGACTAAACCACAATTTATTACAACTATTTTAATGGATTAGGTCAATGATGCTAAAAAGAAATTAATAATATTCAATGTTACTGGTAGAGAAACAAGTGCTAAAACAAAACTATTATAATTTCATGTATTATAATAAATTCCTGTCATTTCTATATTTTTGGCAACTTTAGAATGTGGAATCTCTTATAAAAATTATATTCAACCAACCAACTGTGATCTGAAGGAAATAGAATAACTTCACTGTCCACCTGAAGTAAAAATAATGAAATAATAATTTTATAGGTATGGTGCTGTGGGTTAATGGACTGCAAAGTCTGTTTGAACTTCAAGGTAGGCAGTTCAAGCTCACCAGCCGCTGCTTGGAAACCCTATACAGGATCACTATGAGTTGGAATTGACTCACAACACTTAACAACAACATGCTAAAATTTCTGACCATCCAGAAATTTTGTTTTATACTCAGTTCCCTGCATGAAAGACATTATTTGAACGTTAAAGTTACCATCATTAAAAAAAAAATCAACCTATATAACTACTGAGTAATTTAAATAAAAACACTATCTATGAAAGATTAGTTTTATCTTTTTCATTCTCCAATATAGGTTTCATAATTCTATCTTTCACATGCATGTTCTATAGAAATTCTTGACTCATGAAAGAAATTACCTCTGTCTTCTGTTGGGGAGATCATCTGAATATATACATCTTATTACTATACTTGCTTAACATAAGTCAAATTACAATAATTTATAACCTAATTATCCAATCAAAATAATAAGCAGTAAACAGAAAACAGCTACCTATTTTTCAATAAAGTAATACATAAAGTAGAAATATAATTTTTAGATTTTTTTCAGAATGAACAAAATATGACAGTTAGAAGATTATTGTTGTTGTTAAGTGCCGTCGAGTCGGTTCCGACCCATAGCGACCCTGTACAGGGTTTTCAAGGGTGTAAATCTTTACGGGAGTAGAAAGCCTCATCTTTCTCCCGTGGAGCAGCTGGTAGTTTCGAACCGCTGACATTAAGGTTCGCAGCCCGATTCGTAACCACTATGCTACCAGAGCTCCTATATAAGCACATATAATTCATTATATCATATAAATCAAATTAAAAATCATGTGACTTTCACACACAAAATATGCAATTAAAAATTAATAAATCACAAAGAGTAAATTGAAAAACTAAAAAATACACAGAAAAATATCAAGTTAATAAATATTCCAAGGATTATAGTTCATACTATAATTGATTGTGAGATACAGATACATTGGAAACTTAAACCATGGAAGTGGTAAGTAAAATATAAATTTTAGAGAAATTACTTCAAATGCTCTGTTAGCAATAAATGGCAGAGGAGTCACAAAGAAGGATGACAATTTAGGAAAGTATCAATAAAATTCAACAAAGTGATAATAGTATGGACCATGCCATACATTATAGGATTATTCAAGGTTTTCACAAAGTCTTATATTAATATTTAGAACAGAACATATTCAAGATAGAGAGTTATCATTATCGGCAAGCAGAGAATTCATAGGATAAATTATATTGTTTTTGTTTTGCTTGGTTAATGGTTTTTTTTTTTTGGCAAAACTAAAAGGAAGATAATAGGACTACACATTTGAGAGCATTAACTTGAAAACTTTTTTAAAATATTCAAGTAGACTTACTGAGTAAACACTTTGTTTTTAAGACTACATTCAGGAAAGGATACTTAACTGAATTTCCCAGATCTGAACACAGAAGTAAACTTGCAAATACAGGAAGCTACATGAACCCCAATTAAAAGAGACAGAGAAATATAAACTACATACTATATCCAATAAAATTATTGAAAACCAAAACCGAGGAAATTATTCTGAAAGCAGCAAGAGAAAATTACAGTTGGCATACCAAGGAGTTTTCATAACAATCAGTGTGTGACTTTCTCACCCAGGAACTCTAGAGGCTCGAAGACAAAGGAGCAACATACACTCATCCCTTGGTACCTGATTGCAAGACCAGGTACCAACATATGCAGTTTCTCAAATTCCCTTATATAAAAATAACATAATATATGCATATAAACTATGCACATCCTCCGTTATACTTTCAATCATATCTAGATTACTTATAATACCTAATACAATGTAAATAACATTTTATATTCTCTCTTAGCCTTCAGTGGATTGCTTTGGCTACTTAATTATATATTTTTCAAAGTATTTTCTATCCTTGATTGGTTGAATCTGCAATGTGGAATCCAGGTATAGAGAGGACCAACTAGACAAGGAGCCTTCGAAAAGTTCATAGAAAAATGGAAATAAATGATTTTTTTTCACAAACTTTTTGTAGCCCCCTCTTATATAAAATACTGAGCAAAAACAATTAGGTGCTGTCCAGATGGTTCTAACACAAAGGAACCCCAAGTACAATAGGATAAAACACTGCCCAGCCCTGTACTATCTTCACGATTGTTACATTTAAGCCCATTGCTGATGCCAGGGTGTCAATCCATCACCTTGGGGGGCTTCCTCTTTTTTGTTGACCCTCTACTTTACCAAGCATGATATATTTCTATTGGGAATGGCCCCTCCTGATAACATGTCTAAAATATGAGAGACAATGTCTTGCTTCCTGACTTCTAAGGAACATTCTGATATCCATGATATTTTAAATATTCTTCTCCAACACCATGATTCAAATGCATTGATTCATCTCTGGTGTTTCTTATTCATTGTGTAACTTTCACATACAAGTAAGGCTATTGAAAATACCTTGGGTTAGGTGCACTTTAGTCCTTGAACTGACATCTTTGTTCTCGAACACGTTAAAAAGGTCTTGTTCAGCAGATATGCCTAATACAATATGCTTTTTGATTTCTTGCCTGCTGTTTCCATAAGTATTGATTGTGTATCCAAGTTAAGGCTTTGGCAACTTTAAACTTTTCTCCATTTCTCATGATGTTATTTATTGGTCTGCTTGTCAGGATCCTAATTTTCTTTACATTGAGATAAACGCCATAGGGAAGGGTTTGTTCCTCATCAGTAAGTATTTGAGCCTTCTTTGCTTCCATCAAGCAATACTGGTAAATAAGTCTTCCTTTTATCCTGATGCTGTGTTCTTTTTCATATAATTCAGCTTCTGAAAATATTTGCCTGGCATACAGATGTTCCAATTTTCAATGGATGTTTAAAGCTGTTTATCTTCTATTTGGGTTGTTCCTCATCAGCAAATGAAGGTTCCGCAGACTTTTCTCCCAATTGATTTGCCCCAAATGTGTCATCATGGTCAACTTTACTTTGAGGAGGCAGCTTTTCCCCAGTTCCATTTTGAGTACCTTCCAACCTGAGTGGCTCATTTTCCAGCACTATATCTAACAGTGTTTCTATGCTATTCATAAGGTTTAAAGTGACTAAATACTCGGAAGTAGTTTGTCACTCCTTCTTCCTAGTTTGTCTTTGTCTGGAAGCTCATCTGAAACTTGTCCACTATGGGTGACCCTCGTGGTATTTAAAATACTTTGTGGATAGAATCCTTCAATATTGCCAATAAAGGTTTGCATTTTTTCTTTAGCTCATTCAGCTTGAGACATACTGAGTGTATTCTTCCCTTTTGCTCTTCTAACTCCATGTCTTCACACATTTCATTATACCTGACTTTGTCATCTTGCATTGCCCTTTGTAATTTTCTGTTCTGCTCTTTTACTTCCTCATTTGTTCCATTTTCTTTAGCTTCTGTATACTTGGGAGCAAGTTTCAGAGTTTCTTCTGACATCCATTTTTGTTTTTTATTTCTTTCCTATCTTTTAAATGATGTTTTGCTTTCTTCCTCTATGATGTTCTTGATTTTATCCCACAACTCTTCTGGGCTTCAGTCTTCAGTTTCTACTGCATCAAATCTTTTCTTGGTATGATCTCTAAATTCAGATGGAATATACTCATGGTCATATTTTGGCTCTCATGAACTTGTTTTCCTTTTTCTAAACTCCATCTGAACTTACTCATGAGCAATTGATTCTTCATTGTTGTTGTTGTCAGTTGCCATCGAGTCGGAACCGACTCATAGCGACCCCATACACAGCAGAACGAAACAATGTCCGATCCTGGGCCAACCTCAAAACCGCCGCCACACTTGACACCATCAATGATGTCACCTGGCTGATCCTTCTCGTTGGGAGTCTTCCTCTTTTTCTCTGACCCTCCACCTTACCCAGCATGACATCATTCTCCAGCCACTGTTCTCTCCAGAAAATGTGTCCAAAGTATGAGAGACGAAGCCTAGCCATCTTGGCCTCCAAGGAGCACTCTGGTTGCACTTCTTCCAAAACAGATCTATTGGTTCTTTTGGCAGTCCATGGCACTTTCAGTA
>NW_006408765.1:570849-573585 GCF_000296735.1 Chrysochloris asiatica
TTGTTCTTGAAAAATTCTATCATGCAATTTCACGTATTATTTCTGTCACCAAGACCATATTATCCAACTACTAATCCTTCCTCTTTGTTTTCAACTGTCACATTCCAATCATCGGTAATCAACAATACATATTTATTGCATGTTTCACCAACTTCAGATTGAAGAAATTGTTTTTATTGGTAAGCCATTGAGCTGGTTCATACTCACAATGATCCTGTATAGTGTTTCCAAGGCAGTAAATTTTACAAGAGCAGAAAGTTTCATATTACTTCCATAGAGTAGCTTGTAGATTTGAAATGCTGATCTTGCATGAGCAGCTCAACATACAAGAACTAAGGTACCAGACTTTTTGAAGAAGCTGGTAGAATTACTCAAATTCATCATAATTGGCTTTAGTGGTTGGGGTGCAAATTTGAATAATAGTTGTGTTGACTGGTGTTTTTGTAAGTGTTTGGATAATATCCTATCACAGACAGCATTGTACTTCAAGATAAATCTTGCAATGTTCTTGTTGATGATGAAGGTCATACCATCCCTCTTGAATTTGACATTCCTGGCATAATAAACCATATGATATTCTGAATAAAAATGGCTAATACCAGTCTAATTCAGTTTACTAATGCCTGGGATATCAATCTTCATGCATTTCCTTTCATTTTTGTCAATTTCCAATTTTCCAGGAATCACATTTTGTATATTCCATGTTCCATTTATTAATGGAGATTTGCAACTCTTTCTCCTAATTTTCAGATGTGCTTCATCAGCAAATGAAAGTTGAAAAAGTGTTGCTTCATACACATAATTATGGTCAATTCTAGCTTAAGGAAGCAGCTTTTCCCCCGTTGTATGTTAAGTGTCTTACAACCTGAGAGGCTGTCTTTCAGGCACTATATCTGACAATATTCTGGTGCCATTCAAAATGTTTTTATTTTCTGGCCTGTTAATGCACTAGACTGCAAAGTAAGTTTAAAATGCATGATAAGTGGTTTAAGCGTACCAGCTGCTCCTTGGAAAGCCTATACACAGCCTCAAGGAGCCTTAACCAACTCAACAGCCCTTAACAAAAACATATCTGCCAATGTTTCACTGTCATTCTTAAGGTGCTCAGTACCTAAATATTTAGAATTAGTCTGCCTCTCCTTTTTCCTTCTATAACTTAGTCTGAAAGCTCAGCTGAACACTCTTCACCTCAGATTATTCTACTATATTTAAAATACTGGTGGCATAGCTTCTACCTGCAAGCTACCACAGAATGACATCCTGACAGATGAGGAGTGGTAGAACAAAAATTATTGCCAATGATAAATTCTTTAATAAGTAAACTTGTTACTCAAAAAGGAGGGGATAAAACAAGAAATTTACAAACAGATAGAAGATCTGCATATCTGCCACAACTATACCAGATCTGCAAGTATTACTGAAGTTGTTGTTGTTGTTATATGCTGTGGAGTCGGTTCTGACTCATAGCGACCCTGTACAGGGTTTCCGAAGCTATAAATCTTTACCAGAGGAGAAATCCTCATCTTTCTCCCATGGAACAGCTGGTAGCTTTGGACTGCTGACTGTGAGATTAGCAGCCTGATTTGTAACCACTATGGTACCAGAGCTCTGAAGAGAGTACTACAAATAGATAGGCAAGTTGTTGTTGGTGTTGGTAAGTGGTATTAATTGGTTACAAATCATAGTGACCAGGAAAGGCAAAATAGCATTATGTACTCTTTTCTAGATGCAGAAAAAATATGAAGGAAAAAAAAAGAGAGAGAGAGAGGCCTCTAAAAAATACAGAAACATAGGCAGTCATAAGGACCAAGTATATATTTTCAGGAAAAAAGTAAGTATAAAAGTAAACTTATCACATTTAGGTTGTGCATCGATGTTAGTGGAGACACACTAACAGAAATGGGTGAGAGAAGAGCATGTCAGGAATAGATTATTATGCTAAGATTGTATATTAAATATTCTATGCTGGATGTTGTCACAATTTAAAGTAATGTAATGTAAGATTGGAGTCCTGTTATAGTGCTGTGGGTTAATGCGCCAGACTACAAAGCCATTTGTACTGCAAGGATAGACAGTTCAAGCTCATTAGCTGCCCCTCAGAAACCCTATACAGGGTCACTATGGGTCAGAACTGATTCTACAGCACTTAACAACAACAACAGCAAATGTAAGACTGGAGTCCTGGTATGGTACTATAGGATAAGCACTGGATTGCTAACCAAAAGGTTGGCAGTTCAAACCCACCAGCTACTTCTTGGAAAAGATCTTATCATAAGAAGTCAGTCAAATACAAACAAAAATAGATCAATCAGAAAGAAAAAGCAAAGATCTAAAACACTAGCTTAAATGGCATGGACTTGGTGCCTGACATCCTCTACTACACAAAGAAGGAGAATCAGACTCTACATCAGCCCAAGGCTAAATCATATGAGGCAGAGGTCAGACTGCCTCCACCTTCCAAACATCTTTATCCTATTCTGACACCAATTATTCCTCCCATAGCACTCTACTTCTCTCCTGGGTTTAATAATTCATTGTAATGGCTACACAGAAGTCATAGACAATGCAATTAAGGTTTTAGTTAAGAAGTTAACAGAGTACAGTTCAGTGTCAGAAACAACTCAGGATACAGTAGTTTTCTGTCAGAAGTGCCTCTTCTCTTTTGTATTACAGACACACCCTCTCTGCTCCTTGAACTCTCAGTCATTCTGTCCTGTGGCCTCTTTCATGCTCAGG
>NW_006408765.1:575003-577179 GCF_000296735.1 Chrysochloris asiatica
TCTTATCTGATTGCTCTTGTAGCATTTTCCTGACTTCTTCCTTGTTTTCCTCTATGCCTTTTTGGAGCATTTGAATTTTTTTCCATACCATTCTTCTGAATTCTTTCTCAGGAATATCCAAAACCTGCTCTTACTCTTCTGGGGAACATATGTCTATCTCCAGTGCATTTGTCTCAATTACTCTTTGCTTTTGGACATGTTTTGAGATCATTTGTTGTATTTGGGATCTTTTGTTTGTCATTTCCAGTAGTTATGTGTGTGTGTATTTTTTTTTTTTTTTTTTTTAACGCTTAAGTGGATGTTTGTTGTGTTATTAAGCTTACTGGGTGTCTCCTGGTAGATATGATCAGGAAATAGGCTTCCCATTTCACATGTAATGCTTAGCAGGTATTGTTGGCTCTTGTTTCAATGGTGGAATATTTTGGGGTATGCTTATATCTTGGTTATATGGCCACAATTGCTATCTCTTCTTAGGTAATGTAGGCAGAAAAAGCTCCCACCTCCAGGAAAGATGTGTGATTAAAAGGACCAAGAGCAGAAGTAATTTAAATGATGAGACAAAAATCACCACTTTGGAACAAAAATAAATCTGTGGCCTATTGTCCCATGCTACACAGGCAATATGTGTGCAAGGTAGAATCCTTCAGCAGTGGGTGAGGATGTCCGCTTGCTCAGGCCCCTCCTCTATTCACTATAGTAGAGGTGAGCAGATAGATATTGAGAAGTTAATGGGAGAAAGATTGTCCACTGTTTTTGTCTCTGAAGGTCAGGTATCTGCTTGTGCACAGTGCAATTCCCGATATGGTTGAGTCTTTTTATTTGGGGGTTTTACAGATTATTCTATGGTTTGTCTGTCAGGCCTGAAGTGCCTGCTTTTTTCACGCTATGTAGACCTGTGTAAGGGTCTTACACAAAGAGCTCAGGTAGTGCAGTGGCTACATATGGGGCCACGAACCACAAGATCAGCAGCTCAAAACCACCAGCTGCACCACGGGAGAAAGACAAGGCACTCCGCTCTCACAAAGACCCACAGCCTCGGAAATCCTGCACAGGGTTGCCACATGTTGAAACCGACTCCATGGCACACAGCCACCAAGGGTCCTGCACAAACCAATTTCAGGGCTGTGTCCCATGGCTGACATCATAAGTAGCTGCCAAGTTCCTTCTTTCTGTACCATGGGAAATCTGTGGGGTCAGCACTGGACCTTCTCCTGAAGGCATCCAGGCTGGGCAAAGAAGGCGCAACAGGGAAGAGGAGGGGAAAATGTGTAGAGTCTCCCATGCCTCTTTTCAAATGTCCCTGCACAGCTTTTAGTGCTGGTTCCCTGTGCAGGTCTGGCTGTAGCACTGCCCTCTAAACTACCAGGGCAGGGAGGCCACAGAGGGAAGAATCTCCAGATTCCTAACTTGCAGTATTTTCCATTATATCATGATTCTTTCACTTGTGAGTGTGGGAAACTGACGTCCTGGCCCTTATAGTAGATCTGGAGCTCTGGTGTTCTGTGAGCGCTTCCTCCATGAGTTTTGAGTCCCTCCACCATGGAGCCTTCCCTACCTGGCTTTCTCTACTGCTGTCCAAACTGGAAGACTCACAATTGCTTTTAAGATTGAGCCCATTGTTCACCCACTGTGCCAGTCCATCTCATTGGGGATCTTCCTCTTTTTGGGTGACCATTTACTTTTCCAAGCATGATAGCCTTCTCCAGGGACTGGTTCCTCCTGATAATATGTTCAAAGTATGAGTGACAAGTCTAGCAATCCTGGTTTTTAAGGAATATTTTGACTGTACTTCTTCCAACAAGTTATTATCCTCCTATGGTATTTTTAATATTCTTCTCCAACACCATAACTCAAATGCATTATTTCTTCTATGTTTCCCATTTGTTGTTGTTAAGTGCCCTTGAGTTGGTTGTGACTCATAACCTTAGAAACCCTGCACTGGGTTTCTAAGGAACAAATGGTGAATTTGAATCACCTACCTTGTGGTTCCAAAAGACCTTGAAGTCCAGTGAATTATCCTGCAGCGCCACACCAGGACTCCATGTCTCCCTTTGTTGTTTTGGTTGTTAAGTGTCGTTGTGTTAGTTCCGACCCATAGCAACCCTGTAAATAGTTTCTGAGGAGTACCTGGTGAGTTTGAACCACCGACCTTGAAGTTCAAAGTGGCTTTTCAGTA
>NW_006408765.1:577279-585053 GCF_000296735.1 Chrysochloris asiatica
AGGACTTCCAAATGCCCAAAAATCATATTCTTCAAACCAGTCTCCTATAAAAAAGCATTCAGCGTTAATGTTCTATCTCTCTAAGCTGTTGCCTTTGCAGTCAAATTGGTTCTGACTCATAGAGAACTGTATAGGGTTTCCAAAGTTATAAATCTTTACAGGAGCAGAAAGTCTACTCTTTCACCCACAGACTGGCTGATGTGCTCGAACCCTTCATAAGCCCTGTTCTTACCTTACAGAGCCATCAAGTTCCCCAGTATATATCCTGTTGTTATTGTTAAGTACTGTGTGGTTGCTTTTGACTCACAGGACCATGATAAGGTTTCCGAAGCATGGCTTCTCATTTTTGTTTTTGAACCCCTGACCTTGTTGTAAGCAGTCCAATGCTTATTTCACAGCACCATACTAGGACTCCAGTATATACCCTATTGCTTTAGTTGTTAAGTGCTGTCTGGTTAGTTCTGACTCATATTTATCCTTTATAGGGTTTCTGAGGAACAGCTGGTAGGTTTGAATCACCAACCTTTCAACTATCTGTCTATTGCTTATCCTACATCACCACACCAGGGCCTTTGTTGTTGTTCTTTAGTGCAATCAAGTCAGTTACAACTCATAGCAATACTGTATAGGGTTTCCAAGGAGCAGCAGGTGAGTTTGCACTACAGACCTTGCAGTCCAGTACTTTATCCCACCACAGGATACCAGGACTGCACACTAGGACCAGGACCTAGGGACCTAAAGTTAATGACAGTAATAGACATATGTCCACCTATTTGCATTGGTGATGTCTTCACAATAGCAAATAAATGGAAACAATTGAAATGTCCATCAAAGGATGAATGAATAGCAAATTGTGGAACTTACAACAAAACAGTGCCCAGCTTCCTCTATAGATCATCTGGCTGAAGGCATAAGAGTTAGTTCTGGATAGGATGGGAGAAATATATGAAGTGAAACTCATATTCTTTATTGTTTTGTTTTGTTATTGTTACATGCTGTTGAGTCATTTCTGACCCATAGTGACCTTGTATAAGGTTCCAAACTGACCTTGCAGTACAGCACATTGATGCACAGAGCCACACCAAGACTCCAAGCCAAAGTTTTTCTCTACAGAGGAAGCAAAGAGCCTGTGTTGTTAAGTGCCACTGAGTAAGTTCTGATTTATGGTCACCCTGTATAGCGTTCCAGAGGAACAACTGGTGGGTTTGAACCACTGACTTTATGGTTTGCAGTCCAGTTCTTATCTGATAAAGAGTCCTGTTTTGTTTTGTTTTTTAAAGCCAGATAAACTGGAACAGTAGAAACCATAGGACTCCCTGAGACTATTACCCTGAGACACTCTTTACACAAAATTCAAGCCTTTCCCCAGAGATCATCTTTTAGTGAACTAGCACAGTGGCATGCAAAATAAAGGATATCAACCATAAGAAAATTTCCCTGCTTTAAAAACATCAATGTGAGTTAGTTCAAAAATTACTCAAAAGCAAAAATAAGAAGTTAATACGACAGGGAAAGTGGAATACTGGAAGTAGAACAAACAAAACAAAAATAATCTTGAAAGATTATAATAAATATAATTAATGTCACTGAACAATTTGAATGGAACCTATAAAATAACCTAACTTGTTGTTTTTTTCACACACACACACAAAAAAAACCACTAAAATATTATTTTAAAATATTGAATCAAAACTTTAGGTCAAGTGTGTGTGTGGCAGAGTGGAAGGACACAGGAGAAGGAAAGGAAAAAGGACAAAGAAGAAGAAGAAAGGAAAAATAATGTGATGTAGTGAAGGCCTTACCGCACTTAGAATATTAAGTGTGTAGCTACATGTTCTATTGGAGTCCAGTTGTGGTACTGCAGGATAATGCACTGGATCACAAGGTCAGTTTAAACTGCAAGGTCGGTGGTTCAAACCCACTAACCTCTCCTCTGAAACCGTATACAGGGTCACTGTAAGTTGGAATCAACTCAGTGACAGTTAGCAATAACAATTTACCTTTCAAATTGGTAAACACAGTTTTGCAATAGAATGTTCTTTCATTAATCTATAATAAAATGCTTTCCATGCTTAACCACAAAGTAAGCCACTACTCTCATTTCTCTTATTTCAAAAGTTTGTCATTAAAATGTTTTACTTAAAACCTGAAATCATTTTTCTTCTATAAAAAGCCTTATGCATCATAAGACTTAAAAGGGCTGTATTTATTATGTAAAATAAAATACCTTGTATACATAATATCATTAAATCAATTTATGGAAATAAATTATTGTTTAATTAATTTGCTCAACTTTGATTAAGGATCCCTGTTGTGTAGTGGATTACAAGTTGGACTGCTAACCACATGGTAAACTGTGCAAATCTGCCATGGGATAAAGAGGAGATATTTTTGCTCCTATAAAGATAAATAAAACTTTTGTTCAATATTTTATTCAAGGAACTTTGACATTCTATACTCATTTCTCAGCATTTGCTGTACTAGTCACTCAAAGTTACTAAAAGCATGTTACTTATAGCCTATATCTATAGCTACCTATAGCCTCAGAAACCCTATGTAGGGTCGCTATGAGTCCAAACTGACTCCATGGCGCATAACTACCACCATCACCATAGCTAGAAGAGGAGTACTTACTTAGCACTGTAGGATAAGCACTAGGGTGTAACTACAAGGTCAGTGGTTCATACCCACAAGTTGCTCTTCAGAAACCCTATAAAAGGTGGCTATAAGTCAGAACCAACATGAAGGTACATAACTACCACCACCACCACACCTTTTATTGCTAATATTTCATAAATCTATAAGCTAGTATAAATTTCACAATACAGAGAGAGAAGTGGTTCAAGAATTATGAAATTAATGCTAACAAACTCTCTAAAGTAAAATAGAGTTTATGTGTGCTGTTGTTACTTTTATGTTTTAATATTTTCCTTTTATTAGTTAACTAATTTTTTTTAATGTTATTTAAAAACTGCTTCCTTCTAAATCAATAATTTGGATTTAATTTATGATGACTATGAATTTTATATTATTCCTTGTTCCCTTCCTGGCATTAATTGAAATGTTTCCAATTCTCACTAATGGTTATTTGAAATCTTATACAACATACTGTGACATCTTATACAACTAACACCTGTAGGCATTTTGAAATTAAGAAAAATTTGAAGACAAAAATTAGGAAAGAGAAGATAGTTATTAGTTAATAATAATTACCATGCAAATTTACTAAAAATTAGTATGCAGTCCTTTATTTTTATTTTTTAAAAGCAGAAGGAAATCAGAAAACACCTGTCTGTCTTTCACCTATTCCTGTAACATTGAGCACATAAAGTTTTATGGATATTTAATTTATGATAGTAATAAAGCTATTTGGTAGCAAATCCTAATTTTAGTAGAAATAGCTGCAAGATCAATATTCTTAAATATAAGGAGTCTAACCTTGAGCAGCATGCAAATTGGCAAGCTATATTTCCATTCTAATTATAGGTAGCATGCTTTTGGCAACTTTGAGTGACTAGTACAGCAAATGATGAGAAATGAGTATAGAATGTCTAACTTCATTGAATAAAATATTGAATAAAAGTTTTAGACACCTACACACCAGGAATGACCAACAAACATTTGCATTACCTTTAAGTGGGTTTCTTTTCAGATTTTGATATAGGTTTCCAGGTTCTCTGGTAAGTGTTTTATTATTATTATTATTTTAAGTGTGATAAATCTTACTTGAGGTATAAATATCTTATAGGTATGTTTTGATCTTTCAGAAATGACACTGGTGTTAAATTAGTTTAGATGTATTAGCAAACTCATCATTTGGAATAACACAATATAATAGAGACTAAAAATATGAGCCATTCCATCTTCCTTTATTTTCTCTTACCTGACCTGTAAAAGAATTCTTTTATTTTGGGAGCAAGAAAACTGGGAATGTAGCCATTTCTTGTGCAATTTTAAACCTTCTTATTTGTTCTGATCTCAAGATGAATTTCATAAACCACGACAAATGGAAGACAGAAATAGTATATAGCTAGCTATGTTCAAAGAACGATGACTCACTTTTAGTCCTTCTCAGATGTAATATGGAGTAGAACTGTTATCTGTCACATCTCTCAAGGCTTATTCCTGATGTCTTCCACTAACTTTGTAAAATGGAAGATATTTGTTAGAAAGAAGGCTGTGTCATACATAGAGACCTGGGAATTCTGTTTGGAGGTTAAGGCACTTTCATTGAAGACAGAGATGATTTGTAGAAAATATAATACTTAAACTGCAATTAAAACTTTCTTTGAAAATTTACTAAAATTATAATTTTAGTATTTCTCTTTGTGATAAGTATTGGTATTTGTCTGCTTATATATGTAAGAACACACATAAAATCAAATGATTGCATTTGTCCAGGGAAAAATTGGTTAAGTAAGTGGAAACAGACTTGGATGTGTGAGAGAGTTGAGTTAGGAATACTGGCTGGGGTTCTTTAATTATAGATGGAAAAGTAAAAATAAGAAATGGATGATGAATCAGAAAAATATACTTTAAACAAATATGCCTGAAACTGATAAAAGGAATAAATGATGTGATTTGATTAGCTAAAAGACAATAAAATAAAATAATCTAACAAGGCAAATCTGTTGCCCAAGACCTGTTTGAAGACTGAGGTGTGCCTGATTCAGACTGTGGTATTTCCAGCTGCTTCATATAAATGTGAAAGCTAGATAATAAATAGGGGGGACAACAGAAGAATTGATGCATTTGAGTTATAGTGTTAGAGAAGACTATTGGAAGGACCATGGAATTCCAGAAGAACAAACAAATCTATGTTGGAAGAAGTGCAGCCAGAATGTTCCTTAGAAGTAAGGACGACAAGACTTTTAATATATTATCAGGAGGGACCAATACATGGAGAAGGATGTTATGCTTGTTAGGTAGAGGGTCAGCTAAAAAGAGGAAGACCTCCAATGAGTTGAATTGATGCCCATCAGCGATGGGCTCAACTGTAACAACAATTGCAAGGATGGTGCAGGACCAGGCCGTGTTTTGTTCTGTTGTGCATAGGATCTCTATGAGTTGAAAACTACTCAGTGGCACTGGACAACAACAAGAACAGTAGGAATAAGAAAGTGATACAGATAAAGCAATTTCGTTATTAAGTGGAGTATGATACATATAATTTTATTTCAAATAGCCAATCTGGCTATAAGGTTGGTTTGGGATTGATATGGAGCTGTGTGGTGATTCAGCTTAGAAGAGATATGTCTCTACGTTTCTCTACTCTTCTCTCTCTTTCGAACATATATATATATATGTGTGTGTGTGTGTGTGTGTGTGTGTGTGAGTGCTTACATACTGTTGTTGCTGTTAAGTGCCGTTGAGTTGGTTTTGACCCATAGCTATCCTGCATAGGGTTTCCAAGGAACAGTTGGTGAGCTTGAACCGCTGACCTTTCAGATCAAACTGACTTTGCAGTCCAGTGAGTTAACTCACAGCACCACACCAGGACTCCATATAATTAACCACACTCTATATTCAGGACTTCTGGTGTAGCACTGTTAAGCACTGGGCTGTGACCCACAAGGTTGGCATTTTAAACCTACTACCTGCTCCTGAAAACACTATACAGGGTCACTATGAATCGGAACTGATTTGATGACACTAAACAACAACAATAATATTTAGAATAATTGGCTCTATAGGGTAAGCACTGGGTTAAGAACCACAGGTTGGTGGTTTGTGCCCACCAGTTACTCTGTGGGAGAAAGATGAGATTTTTCTGCTCACACCAAGATTTATAGCCTCAGAAACCCTATACAGGGTCACTGTGACTCAGCATTTAACAATAATAACATATTCAGAGTTTGTGTTTTATACTGCAAATTTGTGACTTGTTAATGAAAGATATGGAAGATATGAATTTCTAATATACTAGAAGAAGTATGCGTGTCACATATTTCTGAAGTACCAAGCCTTCCAACCAAAATGAATTTTGCATATATGACGTTCTAGATTGCAATGGCATTAAGAGGTACAGGGACTACACAGGGCACTAGAATATACTTAAAAACTGACTCAATGGCACGCAACAAAAACAGCATGGTTAATAAGATGGGAAAAAGCACTCTGTCTCTCTCTCCCTACCTGCTGTTTATACATTTAGTTATCCTGTGAAGAACGGCTGATGCAAAAATAATCGTTTCATGTCATATCACCTCTATTTCATGTGTACAATTCAGGGTTTATCCACATATGAAAACTGTAACTCACCTGCTTTATTTAAAGTGAGGAATCCTAAAATGTTATTTCTAAACAATATAGTTAACAATTTTGAGAACTAAAGAACATATTTATCTAAGTATAGATAATGGGAGATAATTCAGATTATTAATCTGGCTGTCAATTCCAATGAATGCTGTAAGAAATTTCTAAATTGTCAGGTATGATGACTCACCAGATTCAACCAGTTGAGTAGAAAAAAAAAAAAAAAAACTTCACAATTTAACTAATAAGCAGCATTATGATAAATTGAGAAAAGATCGAAGTTGTCAAGGGTTTTATTTTATTTGTATTCACAATTATCACCCATGGAAGCAGCAGTTATAAAATGGCATATTACGTGTTGTAAATCTTCTACAAAAGACTTCTTTAAAGTATTAAAAAGTAAAGATATCACTTTGAAAACAAAGGTACACCTGATCCAAGCCATGGTATTTTCAATTGCCTCATATGCGTATGAAAATTGTACAATGAATAGGAAGATAGAAGAATTAATGCCTTTGAATTATGGCATTAGTAAAGAATATTGAATATACTATAGATTGTCAGAAGCATTAACACATTTGTCTTAAAATAAATACAGCCAGAAAATTCCTTTAAAGTGAGGATGACGAGATTTCCTCTCACGGAAGTTGGACATATTATATGGGTGTATTAGGAGGGGACCAGTACTGGAGATGGTTGTCATACTGAGCAAACTAAAAGGTCTGCAACAAAGAGGAAGATGGATTGATACAGTGGCTGCAAATATAGCAACAATTGTGAGGATAGCTTAGGACTGGATAGTGTTTTGTTCTATTGTACATCTGATCACTATTAGTCAGAACCAACTTAATGGGATATACCATTAACAAGAAAAATAAATATTAATATATTTGTGTCTCCTGGAAAAAATATTAAAATGTTAAATTATGAGTGCATAATCTAAGACAACGTAATAGAGAATAATTGTTGCATGGTATTTTCTACAACCTTATATACATAACAAAAATTGGGCAATGAATACAGAAGACTTTGACAAATCAGTGCTTTTGAATTATGGTGCTGACAAAGAATATTGAAAGTATCATAGACTGCCAGAAGAATAAACAAATCTGTGTTGGAAGAATTATAGCCAGAATACTCCTTAGAAGCAAGGTTGGTAAGACCTGCCTCTCATATTTTGTAAATTTCCAGGAGAGCCCAATCCCTGGAGAAGAATACCATGTTTGGTAAAGTGGAAGGTCAAGAAAAAAAAAAGGAAGACGCTCAAACAGATTGACTGATACAGTGGTATCAACAATGGGCTCAAACATAATAACAATTTTGTAGATGGCACAGGACTTGCCATTGTTTCCTTCTGTTACACATAGAGTTTCTATGAGTCAAAACCAACTTGGTCTAAGTATAGGGTCTTCATGAGCACAATTACTTGTACTAGAATATCTATTATTTGCAATGTCATTCACAGTTTATTATGTTCCACACAGTCAAACATCTTTGAATAATCAATAATGCACAAGTA
>NW_006408765.1:592783-596019 GCF_000296735.1 Chrysochloris asiatica
TCCTCCAACACCACAACTCAAAGGCATCAATTCTTCTACGATCCTCCTTATTCACGGTCCAGCTTTCGCATCCATAGAAGCCTTGAATTCTGCAACCCAAGGCTTGAATTTTTTAAGTTCTAAGCTTGAGAAACGCTGAGCACGTTCTTCCAATTTAACTTTCTACTCATGCCCCAACAGCAAATGAAGGTCCTGAAATCTTTGCTCCATCCATGCCATTAAATTCAGTTATACTTTGGGCCTGAGTCTTGGTGGAGTGCTGTGGGACAATGTACTGGATTGCAAGGTCAGTTTGAACTGCAAGGTGGCAGTTCAAATTCACCAGCTACTCCTTGGAAACCCTATACAGGGGCACTATGAGTCAGAACCAACTCAGTGGCACTTAACAACAACAGCAACACTGAGATAAGCACTAGACCATGGGTAGGTTTGAACCACAAGGTCAGTGGTTCAAATTCACTAGCCAGTCCTTGAAAGCCCTATACAGGGTCAGTATGAGTTGGAACCAACTTGAAAGCACTAAACAACAAAAAATTTACAACAATAAAAATACACTTGAGTCCTAGTGTGGTGCTGTGGTTGGGCTTTTAACCTTAAGGTTTGTGGTTCAAACCCAGCAGTTTGTCCATGGAAACCCTATGTAGGATCGTTATGAGTCAGAACTGACTTGACAGGACTGGACAACAATACTTTCAGGAGGCAGTGCTACCCCAGTTGTATTTTGAGTGCCTTGCAATCTAAGGGCTAGATCTTCTGTGACTATATCAGACTATATGCCACCTCACTATATCTGACAGTGTTCTGCTGCTATTCATAAGGTTTTCAGTGGTTAAACCTTCAGAAGTGGTCTGCCTCTCCTTCCTTGTCTGTGTTAGTCCAGAAGCTCAGCTGAAACCCATCCACCATGGGTGACCCTGCTTGTATTTTAAATACTGGTGACATAGCCTCCATCATCACAGCAACATAAAAGCTACCTCAGTACAATAAACTGACAGATGAGTGGTAAAAAAAAGTCACCTTATATGAGCCCAAATCCCCTTTCTTTTCTAACAACAATATATATAAAGAAGCTGTAGTAGCACAGTGACTAAGCACTCTTCTGCTATCCAAAAGGATGATAGCTCAAACCCACAAGTCCTTCTGAAGGAGACCTATGCTATGGTCTGCTTCCATGAAAATTTACAGCTCTAGAAAAACCTCTGGGCAGCTCTATTGTATTCTATAGGGTCTCTATGAGTCAGACTCAACTTGACAGCAATGGGTTTGTTTTGAGAATATTTGCAGATATCCAAAGTCACGATAAAGTCAATGATTAACATTTAATTCATTGATACATTTGTGATACATAGGGCTGATTAGGCAGTTATTACAATGCTTATTAAGTGAAACGAACAAGCTGAAGAGTATTTAGAAAATCACAGTATTTGAAATTACACTTATAAATACAAATATTGTCCTTAAATGATTGTGCAATAGTTCATGAAAGCATACACCCTAGGATATATGCATTGATAATCTCAGGCCAGTGAAATTGAGGGGATGGAGAGAGATCATTGTTGTTGTTATAAAGTGTCATCAAGTTGGTTCTGACTGATTGTGAACCTGTATAGGGTTGTCTTGCAAAAGCAGAAAACCTGATCTTTCTCCCACAGAGCTGTTGGTGGGCTTGAACTACTGACCTGTGGATTGCAGTCCAGTGGTAATCCTATAGAGCCAACTTGTTCCCAGAAGTAAGGGTTGTTGTTGTTGTTGTTAAGTGCCATCGAGTCAATCCCGACCCATAGCAACCCTGTATATCATTTCCAAGGTGCAGCTGGTGACCTTGAAACACCGACCTTGTAGTTCAAACAACTTTACAGTCTGATGAATTAGCCCATAGTGCCACACTAGAACTCCAGAGGTAGGGGTAGGCAGTCTTTTTTATATTGTATCATTTGCATTTGTTATGGTGATGTTTTTTTGCAATTATAAGATAATAAAATTTTTGAGGATAAAATTAAAAGTAGTAATTATACAATTTTACACTATGACTTTTTATGACTTTCTCAGGATCTAATATTTTCTTTGGCCTTTTTATTCAGGGACTACACAATGATGATGTATCTGCCCTGCCCTGCACCAAAGCCTGAATGTAGATTACCTGAGATAGAAAGGTTGATTGCTTTCTGGAGCTGTTTCTCCCTAGGAAATATGCCCTTTGA
This sequence comes from Chrysochloris asiatica, assembly GCF_000296735.1. Classification (NCBI taxonomy): domain Eukaryota; kingdom Metazoa; phylum Chordata; class Mammalia; order Afrosoricida; family Chrysochloridae; genus Chrysochloris; species Chrysochloris asiatica. Next base: position 594,985 of record NW_006408765.1, read on the forward strand.
AAATGTTACGCATTAGAAAATATCTCTCATCACACAATATTCAATTTTTTTTTTTAAAGGATAAGCATGAAAACATTTTGGTGAAGTAAGGAAAATTTGTTGAAATTATTGTAATCTCTGAGTCATTTTCAAAGTCTCATTAAAAGCACAGCAATTTAAAATAAAATTCTTTAAAAATATTACATCATTTTTGAGAATTATGTGAAATAGTGTTTAAGATCTAAGAAATATAATTTTGGGTACAGCTTTTATGTTGAATGTTTAAATGTTTACAACACAACTTTAAGATGTCTAAATATCCTTCTTATCAATTATTTTAAGGTTCCCTGGATAAGCACTGAACTGCCAACGTCAAGTTCAGTGGTTCAAATCCACTAATAACTGTCATATCCCACAAAGATTTACAGAAATTACTCAATATCAGGTAATTTAAATTAGTTTCTTTTAAATCAATGTTTAAATTCATAGTTCATCATTTTAAGTTCTATTTTTTCTAAATATCCATTTCCTTAGTATCCAATTCTCTTACAGATTTAACACTCAAATTTTAAAATTTTATACAATTGCTACTAAGTATCATATACTAACTGTACAACTTAAAAAGTATAAGACGTAGGCCACTCTATTTAGCTTCATCCACCTTTTGTCTGTCAGTTTGTCATACTGTGGTAGCTTGCATATTTCTGTGATGCTGGAAAGTTTACCACACGTATCTTAAATATCAGTGGGTTACCTGTGGTTGACAGATTTCAGTGGAGTTTTCAGACTAAGACAGATTAGGAAGAAGGAGAGGCAGACTACTTCTGAATATTTAGCTCTAAAAACCTTATGAATAATAGCAGAATATCATAAGACATAGTGCCAGAAGATGAATACATTATGACTAGCACTAGAATATTGTCAGATATAGTGCCAGGAAATGAGTTCCTCAGGTCAAAAGGCACTCAAAATACAATTGGGTAAAGTTGATTTATCGAAGTAGAGCTGACTTTGGTGACACAAATGGAGTAAAATATCTGGGAGCTTTATTTACTC
>NW_006408765.1:596119-598050 GCF_000296735.1 Chrysochloris asiatica
TATGAAAATTGTACAATGAATAGGAAGATAGAAGAATTAATGCCTTTGAATTATGGCATTAGTAAAGAATATTGAATATACTATAGATTGTCAGAAGCATTAACACATTTGTCTTAAAATAAATACAGCCAGAAAATTCCTTTAAAGTGAGGATGACGAGATTTCCTCTCACGGAAGTTGGACATATTATATGGGTGTATTAGGAGGGGACCAGTACTGGAGATGGTTGTCATACTGAGCAAACTAAAAGGTCTGCAACAAAGAGGAAGATGGATTGATACAGTGGCTGCAAATATAGCAACAATTGTGAGGATAGCTTAGGACTGGATAGTGTTTTGTTCTATTGTACATCTGATCACTATTAGTCAGAACCAACTTAATGGGATATACCATTAACAAGAAAAATAAATATTAATATATTTGTGTCTCCTGGAAAAAATATTAAAATGTTAAATTATGAGTGCATAATCTAAGACAACGTAATAGAGAATAATTGTTGCATGGTATTTTCTACAACCTTATATACATAACAAAAATTGGGCAATGAATACAGAAGACTTTGACAAATCAGTGCTTTTGAATTATGGTGCTGACAAAGAATATTGAAAGTATCATAGACTGCCAGAAGAATAAACAAATCTGTGTTGGAAGAATTATAGCCAGAATACTCCTTAGAAGCAAGGTTGGTAAGACCTGCCTCTCATATTTTGTAAATTTCCAGGAGAGCCCAATCCCTGGAGAAGAATACCATGTTTGGTAAAGTGGAAGGTCAAGAAAAAAAAAAGGAAGACGCTCAAACAGATTGACTGATACAGTGGTATCAACAATGGGCTCAAACATAATAACAATTTTGTAGATGGCACAGGACTTGCCATTGTTTCCTTCTGTTACACATAGAGTTTCTATGAGTCAAAACCAACTTGGTCTAAGTATAGGGTCTTCATGAGCACAATTACTTGTACTAGAATATCTATTATTTGCAATGTCATTCACAGTTTATTATATTCCACACAGTCAAACATCTTTGAATAATCAATAATGCACAAGTAATCCTGGTATTCTATGCTTTTAGTCAAGACTCATCTGACACCGGCAATGATATCTCTTGTTCCAAACCCTCTTCTGAAACCAGCTTGAGTGTCTGGCAACTCCCTGTAGATACACTCCTACAATTTTTCTTTAATTACCTTCAGCAGAATTTTATTTGCATGTAATAATAATGATACTGTTCCATGAATTCTATGTTCTGTTGAGTTGTCTTTCTTTGGAATGGACACAAATATAGACATTTACCATCATTTGGCCAGGTAGCTCTCATCCAGTGTTCTAGGAATAGACAAACAAGTACATCAGAACTGCATCAGTCCTGACTGCATCAGGACTCCTGGAGCCCTGTTTTTCACCAATGTCTTCAGTGCAGCTTGAACTTCTTCCTTCAGTGTCATTAGTTCTTGATATACTACTTCTTGAAATGGTTGAGTATCAATCAATTCTTTTTGTTATAGTAATTCTGTGTATTTCTTCTATTTTGTTGCTTCATGCATCATTCAGTTGTTGCCCATTGTTGCTGTTGTTATTAGGTGCCATCAACTCGGCTCTGACTCATAGCAACCCTATGCAAAACAGAAGATACTGTACCACCCTCACAATAGCTTTTTAAAAAAATGTTTTATTGTGAATTATGTGATAGTTTACACGGGAGAACATTAGCTTTACATTCATCCTATCGTATATTGTTTCCTTGCCATGGTTACAATACCCTGCATGCATCATCAACAAACCAAAGGGTATACCCTGCAAGCCTGCCCCTTGTTGTCAGCACCATATTGCTTTCCAGAGTGGTGGGATCATTTTGCAGTCCCACCAACAATGTAGGAGGGTCCCAATCTTTCCGCATCCTCGCCAGCATTTACTGTCCTCTGCTTTTTTGA
>NW_006408765.1:598150-600826 GCF_000296735.1 Chrysochloris asiatica
ACTACAAACATCCATTGATAATCAGAACATGGAAAGTACAAAATATGAATCTAGGAAAATTAGAAATTGTAGAAAATGAAATGGATCAAATAAAGATTGATATCCTACGCTGTCTTAGGCCAGGCTTTCTAGAGAAGCAAAACCAGTGTAACATATATACATATATGGATTCCTGGTGTGGCACTATGGGTTAATGTATTGGACTTCAAGGTTGGTTTGAATTGCAAGGTAGGTGGTTCAAACTCACCAGTCGCTCCTTGGAAACCCTATATAGGGTAGCTGTGAGTCAGAACCAACTGGACAACACTTAAAAACAAAAACAACTGCTAAACCTCTGGAGATCCTGGCTTAGTCAAATTGACACAAAACTCTAACCATTACAGTCCATACTTGTCATCTTGAAACCTATAAAACATATACATAGTCTCTAAATTAAAATAAAAACAAAACTGTAAAGTCATAGTTTCATCTAACATGATGTAGCTAAAACATGTATGACTGAAAATGCACTGGCCCTGTTTTCATCTTATATATAACAAATAAATAGGCAACAATATTTGATGCACACATGCAAAACAAAAAATATAAACTCATTTCAGTGTCCAAAGGGCACATTTTGCAAGCCAGCCTTCTGCCCATAAGCGCACAACATTACTCATTCCAAAGCTTCTCTGTGTCTCCATTACACTGTCTCTGCTGTTGCCACTTTTCCAGGCATGGACCAGTAAACTCATTGCCCTGTCTTTCACCATCTCCAATGTTAAAGCTCTTTATTCTTGCTTTATGAGGTACTCATTGCACGGGACCCAGGTCCTTGGTCCAAAGGATATATTTGGATGTAAACTCTTTTTGATGGTAGTGAGTTTCCCCTGAACCTCTGTGGGACTGGCCTTTATATTGTTGTTGATAAGTGCCGAAGAGTCAGTTCCAACCATTGTGACCCTGTGTAGGGTTTCCAAGGGGCTGCTGGTGAGCTTGAACCATCGACCTTGCAGTTCAAATGATTTTGCAGTCAAGCCCATTAACTGACAGCACCACACCAGGACTCCAACTACACGTTTTTTATATTAAAGTGTCAAATAATCCCCCAAATCTAGGTAGTTGGCATAGGGATAAGCTTCTGTTCATTTGCGCTTATGTTCAAACCTCAGCTAGCCAGAATACTTCAGAAAGTCTTTGGGCTCCCTTTCCCATGATTTCTCTTACAGTGTTTCCCAAGAAGAATGCTTAACTCAGGTTAGCTATAGATGAACAAGATGTTAACAGACTCAAGCCTTATATTTACAAAACCATGCTTAAGGAAACTCATGAGTGTCATGTGACTACTAAAGCAGGATTTTGTAAATGTCAAATAGTCAAAAGTTCTCTTTGTGACTTCCTAAATATTTTTTTACTTAAACCTTGTGAAAAATTCCCATTGCAATAGTACTTTGCTTAATCTTTACTAGGTGTTGCTGGATCTGGATTGCTTTATTCCTTCAATAAAACTCTTGGCTTTAATTTAAACAGATTCCAGGTTTTTTATTTCATTTTAAAAGACTCCAGTTTGCTCAAAGACAACAGCATGGTATTACCCGCTAAGACTATAAACTGATCAATCCATCAGTAGAACATAAATCACTCAATATGCAGAATAAACTGATGAATTCTCTCTTAGGACTGCAAGTTATTCAATTTACACAGTAAAATGAGCAATCCCTTCCATGGATATGGGCCAGCCAATTATTCTGGGCCCATAGAAGACCGTGGATAGAAAGGCTATATACTCAGGAAAGCAATTCAGATTGACATATTAGCACAGTGAAGGTGTAGGTTCTGTTGCTGAATGCATACACTGTCCTAACTTCATGCATTACTGACAATTGTTTATGAGCACATTGTAGCTCAGAAAAGCCTATGTAGATATAATTAAGGAATGCATTTTTTCTCCAATAGTTTATTAAAATACTCTATTACATTGAGCAAATTTTGCTGTTTTATAATATACTTATATTATCACACTTTAACCTGTATGAATTAAATTTTTTTTTCCAAATTTATTTCTCTAAATTTTGTTTACACTAATCCACTAATATTGATTTCTTGGAAACCACTGATGAAACAGGTATTTTTATTAGAAATAAACTTTTAAAATTAGAAATAAATTTGAATTAACTCAAAACAAAACTAAATATTTCAAATGTTAATAAAATATTGGCAAACTGAGAGCGTGCATACAGCCATTTTGAGAACTTAACAAAATAATCACCATCACTTGTCTGTCACTTAGTCATACAGTGGTGGTGTACATGTTGTTGTGATTATGGAAGCTATGCCACTGGAATTTTAAATGCCAGCAGGGTTTTAAATGTCCAGTAGTAGACAGATTTTAGTTGAGATTCCAGACTAAGACGACTACAAAGAGACAGACTACCTCCAAATATTTAATCACTGAAAAGCTTATAAGTAGCAGTGGAACACTGTCAGAACCATAGTACTGAATATTGAAACATGATGAATAGCCCCAGAATATTGTCAGATACAGTGCCAGAAGATGTGGTCCAAGGTTGTATTCTTTCACCATACTTATTCAATCTGTATGCTGATCAAAACATCTTAGAAACTAGATTATATGAAGAAGAACTTGACATCAGGATTGGAAGAAGACTCATTAACAACCTACTATAAGGAGTTCTG
>NW_006408765.1:601561-607632 GCF_000296735.1 Chrysochloris asiatica
CCCAATCCAGTAGACACAGGCAGACATGCCACATGGCCCACCACAAACAGTTTTTATTCTCATCTCCAAAAAAACCCTCCTCCATTTCCAATTCCCCATATACAAATCTATGGTGCATCCCATTTTCCCTCACCCCAGAGAAACCAAAATGACTTGCCCATGGTCTTAATGACAGTATTCTTATTTAAATTGCCTAGTCCTAGAACAGCCTGCTTACATATCCCTGGAAGTAAATCAACAACCTGTCTGCCTGGTCTAGCAAGCTCATGAATTCTTGAAGATGGACTAGGCCCACAAGAGTTATTTCTTACAATGGTACTTTCAATATTCTCCTCCAATACCATAATTGAAATGCATCAATTCTTTTTAGAAAACAGGCATTGGGATAGTTAACTCTTTTGACATGTTTACCAGGACATTAGATCACTTTATGACTTAGTGGGAATGTTTAAGTAATAAGATGGTAGCCCATTTGCATGTTGATTAACACTGCTAAAAATTGTTATAAATATTGTTAATAAGAAACAGTCATCTGACCCCATTTAAAACTATCTTCTTTGCTGTGAGTATCCCAGGAGCTGGCTTCTGAATATTAATGGCTTCTCTCATTCTCTGCTTATCTGGGGTGTTTATAAATTGGACTCAATCACTCCAGGGGGTCAGACCCAAATATTGTGGGTAACAAATGCATGAAGGAAGAATGAAAAAGAGGCAGTCCTATTCTAAGGATAGAGACTTTAGAGCAACGTAACCCCTTTCCTTCCATTTACAATACATTTCCATGTTGACCAAATACTTAAAGATTGCTGAGTTAGCATTAAAAAGTATTTCTGGGAGATTTGGTCCTTCATCTACTCTGTTAAAAGACCTCTCAAATTTTAAATTAAAGAAGCTGTCTTTTTCGTTAAATCTCAGTGCAGTGGTGTTGTTATTGACCACCCTCTTCATGCATAAGACAGTTTTCATTGCTGTTGAACAACATTTCTGTTGGACTTTGTGTATGGTAATATTTTCATTGTTAATAAAAATAGATCTTAAAATCAAAGTAAGATTTCAGTTATTAATTTTTTTTTTCTTTCAAAAAGATAAACCTCTGCTTAACCATCATAGGGAACTTTATGTAACACGAAGAGTTGCTGGAAGTGTGTTTATATCCCCCTGTAACCTTGCATCAGGGCATGGCTTGGGTTATAGAAGACTATAAACTGCTTCTGTCATTGTATACTTGGTGCATGACTGCATGACACAGTTTCACAGAAGTCCAACTTCACCTCGGTAAATTTCAAACACCTTGTATACACTGTTCATAAAAGTCAATGGAAGAAATTTTATCCCTGAGCACATTTTAGATTTATCTCATGTTCTGTGCCACTATCAAAGCTGTCATCTTTTTGAAAAATACCACAAATGATTCAAAACAAGGGAACAAATTCTAATATAGATAGTCTTAACAATGAAAGAGACTCAGTAAGTATGTGAGTTCACCTTATAGTAGTGGTTACAATGTAGACCAAGCTATAATTTTAAATTTACCTCACATATTTTAAAGGGGGGCCCAAAAAAAAACCCTATATTATCAAATACTTTCTAGTTCTCAAATCTCATCAGACTAATATCAACTTGTTACCTCTTTTAGGGTGATTCACTGGCCTTCACCTGCTATGGATCAGAATCGACTCGACAGCACTTAACAACAACAAGTGGCTTTCACTGCACCTCGCCCAAAGAATTGATGTGAAGACCATCAGGTGGGGAAAGGAGCAAATTGAAAGTCAGATTTTTTTTCAAGCAAAAGGATTTTACTATAAAGCAAAAGTAAATTCTAATGAAGAAATGGGTTGTTCTCTAAGGATTGGAGAAGAACTGGTGACGTTTGGAGGTAGAGGCTTTTGTACTTCATGATCTAATACATGCTAAGAAAGGGAAGAGTTATTCATGACTTTTTTGGAATGGGAAGTATTTTGGGAGAATGGGGTGCCAACTCTTTCATGTTCTCATCAGTCATGGCGCTGGTGGTTGTGTGTTTTATCATGCTAAAGATACAAAAGTTATCAGGCAGACGCTCAGTCCCTTAACCATCCCCTTACCCGCCTGCTGCCCTCTGCTGGATGGTGTTTGGCAAGCTTCTTTCAGACTGCCAGACCATCCAGTATCATTTGTCAGGAATTTCCCTATATGTCCCTATCAAATTCAGTGCCCCAGAATATCCTGTGGACTAGAGGAATCATTAGGTAATCATTATAGTTTATTATTCTATGTTACAATCTTAAATTGTAACATAGAATAATAAACTATAATAGTAAAAATAAATAATAATAATATACTATATCTTTAAGGTAAGACCAGGGAAAAAGGGAATCCAGAAATCAGGATTAAACATGGGCCATTTATTGACTGAAATATTTTGCCAAAAATCATGAGGAATGCGGAAGCCTGTTCCTTGTGAGGAATGTGGAAGCTTGCTTATGCAATTGTAAAGATGCCTAGAGCATGCTCAGGGGCATAGTTGAGCTTACACATCCTGGGCTATGCCATTAGAAAGACCACCCATAAAATTCCATATTTTTTGTAACTTGCCACTAAGGAAGAACATCCATAAAAATACTGTATTTTTACTTCTTTTTGAGATATTTTACAGGTCTGATTGGTTTACCAAATGCCACAGGCATAAATTAAAAAGACAAAGCTTCTTCTGGGAGAAGTCTGAATTGGAGTTCAGAAGAATCACACATGCTTGACATTCCTGCATAAATTCTGTCTATTCCTATCAGAGGCCTTTGAGATAAGATCTGTCTTGAAGAAATGTGGTTCATGCACACAATTTAGCATGTACTCTCTTAAATGGGTCATTTCCCAGAAATCCTTCCCTATGTCTGTGACCAAACATGATGTATTTCCCCTACCCAAAACTTTTTAAATATCAGCAAAGCCTTTGTTTGGGGAGACAGAGGTTAATCATTGCATTAAGCCCTCCCAGTCTCAGCTTGCATGCCTCATTTCTATAATAAACTTTTGCTCTTATGGAAACTCTGCCTATTAATCAGTAAAAGACAAAACCCCTTTCTTGAAGGGCAGAGTTGTAGTTGATATTCCCTGTAACACTTATAAAGTCAAAATTATTTGTAATATATTAGAAAAAGATTTACTAAAACTGAAGAAAACATACTCCAGTGGAAGAGATAAATGAGAAAATAATTCAAAGAAAAAAAGTATGGACAAAACAGAAATGATAACTATAAAAAAATAAATGAAAGCACATGTTTTAGGGAAGGAAAGAGACCATCTTCACATATTATATTATTGTTGTTAGGTGCCCTTGAGTCAGTTCCACCTCACAGGCATACTTTGCAAAATAGAACAAAACCCTGCTGTTCCTATGTAGAGATCTTCTAATGAATCCGGATTTGGCGGAGAGATGGACAAGAATTAGTTTCAAACAGTCTTGCCAGCAAGCAAGTGAAAAGACTTTTTTTATTCAGCAGGCACAAATCTTTTATGTGGTACAAAGCAAAGCGATTAACATCTATGATGTATTTGTATTAAAGCAAGTAAACAAGAGCAGGAGATAGTATGTGAAAATGAAAGAGCATTCCTTCCAGGTGGGAGTGGACCTAAAGAGACATGCTGACCTCACAAGAAGTTGTTCTTAAGTTTAACTCACCCAGGGCAAAGCAGTTTTCTGGGAATGAGAACATTTCCATGCTAACCCCACTCCTATGTACGCACACCCGTTGTTCCTTGTATGTATGCAAGGTTAACCAGTAAACACACACCTCAATCAACCTGGCCAGTATGCTGGCTTACAAAGTTTCCACTAGTTCACACAGTTTCTTACATCCTTTCTTCTTTCTTTCCATAAGTAGCTCTACATTCCTCCATCATTCTCACGATTGTAATTTTTGAGTCCTTTGCTCATGTCACTATGTAAATCCATCTCGTAAGGGTTTTTCTCTTTTTCTCTAACCCTCAAGTTTACCAAACATGATGTTCTCCAGATACTGGTCCCTCCTGATAACATTCCCTACATATGAGTGAAGAAGTTTTGTCATACTTCATTCCAAGGAGCATTCTGGCTGCACATCTTCCAAGACAGAACTGTTGGTTCTTCTGACAGTCTGTGGTACTTTTAATAATTTCCTATAACAACATAATATAAATGCATTAATTCTTCTACAGTCTTCCTTATTCACTGAGGTGTAATGCATACTGAAGGCTATAGGATTTTATCTTCATCAGTAAGTATTTTAAGTCCTCTGTTTCAGCAAGCAAGGTTGTATCATCTGCATATCATAGGTTTTTAATGAGTCTTCCTCTATCCTGTTGCCACACTTTTCTTCATATAATCAAGCTTCTCTGCTTATTTGCTCAGCATACAGATTGAATAAGTATGGTGAAATAATATAACCCTGGCTCACATCTTTCCTGACTTTAAACCATTCAGTATTCCTTTGTTCTATTTGACGGTCTCTTAGTCTATGCACAGGCTCCTCATGAGGACAGTTAAGTTTTCTGGAATATCCATTCTCTTCAATGATATCCATAATTTGTCATGTTCCACACAATCAAAAGCCTTTGCATAGTAAATAAGGTCAACAACTGTTATTCTCTGCTTTCCTCCCAAGTTCCATCTCACATCAGCAAAAATTTCCCTAGTTTCATGTCCTTTTCTAAATTTGGCTTGATTTCTGGCAGCTACATGTAAACATTCTATGGCTATTATTTTGGATATATCTCCAGCAAAATTTTACTTGCATGTGATAACGATGGTATTGTTGAGTTGGGTCACCTTTCTTTGACATGGGGTCCAATATGGATCTCTTCCAGTCGAGTAATGGCCTTCAGTACTGTGTTGGTTTGTTGAAAGATTTCAATTTGTAATCCACTAATTCCTAGAGCCTATTTTTCACTAATGCCTTCAGTGCAGTTTTGATTTCTTCCATTAGTATCATGGATTCTTGATCATATGCCACCTCTTGAAACAGTGACCATTTAATTTTGGTGCATTCTGTATCTTCTTTGTATGCACTCTGCATTATTTCTGTAATATTTAGCTCTTTCACTTTGAGAAATGCTGAGAGTGTTTTTCCCCTTTGGTTTTCTCCAGTGTTTTTGCACATGGCATTATAATATTTTACTTTGTCTTATTGTGCTGCCATTTGAATGTTTTCTTCAACTATTTCACTTCATCATTTTTTCCATTCACTTTATTTTCTCTGTGCTCAAGAGTAAGTTTAAGAATATGTCTGATATCCTTTTTTTTTTTTTTTTCCTGTCTTTTAATGACTCTTTGCTGTCTTTCTGTATGATGTATTTGATTTCATCCCACAACTTTTCTGTTCTTCGGCAATTAGTATTTGAGACATCAAATGTGTTATTGAGATGGTCTCTAAATTCAGATGGTATACATTCAAGGTCATGTTTTGTTTCTTGTGGATTTGTTTTAATACGCTTTAGCCTGAAATTGGATATGAGCAATTGATGGTTTGTTCCATAGTGAGTCTCTGGGCTCATTTTAGATCGTGATATTGAATTTCTCCGCCATTACTTTCCACAGACATAGTCAGTTTGATTTTTGTATAGTCCATCTGGGGAGGTATATATGTTGTTGTTAGGTGCCATCAAGTTGGTTCCACCTAATAGTGGCCTTATGCATAACAAAATGAAATACTTCTTGATCCTGCACCATACTCACAACTATTATTATGTTTGAGCCCTGGTAGCACAATGGTTATGAATCGGGCTGCGAACCCCAAGGTTAGCAGTTTGAAACTACTAGCTGTTCCACAGGAGAAAGATGAGGCATTCTGCTCCCTTAAAGATTCACAGCCTTGGAAACCCTTTACAGAGTCGCTGTGAATCGGAACCGATTTCACGACGCACACTGTTTCCACTATGTCAATCCATTTCATTGGAGGTCTTCCTGTTTTCCCCTCTCCTCAACATTACCAATCAGAATGTCCTTCTCCAGGGACTGGTCCCTCCTGATGACATGTTTGAAGTATGAGAGACAAAGTCTCAATTTGCTGGTTTCTAAAAAACAGCAGAGTTGCTGTGGGTCAGAACCGACTCAA
>NW_006408765.1:608197-617848 GCF_000296735.1 Chrysochloris asiatica
AACTTACAGCAATACTGTGTAGGAATTCCAAGGAACAGCTGGTGGGTTTGAACAAATGACCTTGTGGTTAGCAGTCCAGGGTTTATCCAACTATACCTCACCATCACTAAGATGCCAACGTTATTGTTCCTGTTGCTGTTGTTGTTAAATGCCTTCAAGTCAGTTCTGACTCATAGCAACCCTGTAAAGGGTCTTCAAGGAGCAGCTTGTGGATTTGAACTGTCAAGCTCAAGGTTAGCACTCTAGTGCTAATTATACAGCACCATACCAGGACTACAGTGCCACACCAGGACACCCAAATTTTTAGTAGAAAGCAAAATGTACAATAATAGTTAATATTATGTGATAGACTCATCATAATTGTTTCTGTGCTTATTCAAAGAAAATACAAATCTGAATTCAAAGAGTAACAAAATAATAACAAGAAACCCAGGAAATACCTCTGCACTTAAAAAATAAAACACACACAGCTTGTATGAGTTCATATTATCCATACAGATATTTCTGAAATCTGTAAATTGAAAAATAGAAAAAAAATTAGAATTGAACACAAAGAAAAAGATTATATTATTTAGAGGGAAACGTATATCCCAAAAGGATGAATTAAAGGAGTAGTATATAAAAGTAATGACCAAATTATCTAACTCATAAGAAGAGTTTGGGGGGGAAAAGTTATAAAACTAATGACTATAAGAAACAGATATAATCTATATGATAGCATTTATTCATATAGAGATAACTAACAAGGAATTGAAAGGATCAGCAAATCTAAAAGTATTTTTTTGTAACTATTCATAAAATATACCAGTGGTTCTCAAGCTTACTGCACAGTATAGTCATCTGAGGAGCTTTTAAAAATTCTCCTGCCATACTGCATAACAATTAGTACTCTGAGGGAGGGGCCTGATCATCAAAATTTTGTTTCCCTAGGTGATTCCAGTATGCAACTAAGTTTGAAAAACACTGAAACAGACAAAACTGTGTTGCCACTTGCCACTGAATTGATTGTGAGTCATGAAGATCCCATATATGCAGAGGAGAACTGCTCCATGGGGAAATCAAGGCTGTGGTCTTCCAAGACAGATGGCAGGCCTGTCTTCCTATGTGTCTTTGTGTGAGTTTGAACTGCCAAATTCTGAGAAAAAGGTAGAGAGAGTAGTAAGAAAATGAGAGATAGACAGAGAGAGAGAAAAAGAGAGCCAAAGAGTCAGAGAGTAGTTGGGCAAGAGAGCCAGAGCAACAGTGAGCTAAGGAGAGAGGAAGGAAGAGAGAAAACATTGTATTAAAGAATTACAGAAATAATGATTTAAAAGTTATACATTCTTTAAATACATTTGTGGAAAGCTTGAGTTTATTTATGAATATAGATTCAGTATTTATTAATATAGAGTCATTATTCAACACTTTTATAGAAGACATCCATTAAAAACAAGGAAATCCAGAAAATGAAGAAAAAAGAAGTTACATACTGACACTGACAATAGTCAAATGCAGCATGAGAAGGGAAACAGTCACTATGGATTTTTTAAATTTAAGAACAGAAATTAAATAATTTTGCCTGATTCAGTGCTATCCTCATTATCTTTAACATTTTGGAGTCACAAACAAAAGAGTAAAGACTTAGACCAGCGTCTATTATAAAATGTATACACATGAATAACTTCTACATTTTCCAGATATTAAATGGGGAGTTTAGGTTTCACATTTTAAACTGAAAGCATGCAGAATATTAAATATTTTCTATATTTTATCCTCAAAAGTATATTTACTGTCTTTTCCAGACATAAATCTGATGGTTCTCTATGATGTGAACAGTTGGTTATTAAAAAGAGAAAAATATATTCTTTCAAAGTACTTAATTGTATCAACTGATTTTTTTTAATGGTCAAAAGAAAAATGTATATTCAATGCTTAAATAGACAAATCTTTTTGTCAAGCTACAAGCAATGCACAAAGATGAGCAAAATAGCCCCTGCTTACAGAAAACTATACATTCTGCAGTGAGAGAGTAAACAAAAGTTTGTCTATCCCTAATTTTTCCTGGATGGCCCAAATGTTAATCACTTGGCTAAAAGCTGAGAGGTCGATCTTTGGAATCCCTACAGAGGTGTTTGAAAAATAGACTTGGCAATCTGCTTCTTGAAAAACTTGTATAGCTGTTTTATATGCACTGGTATCCTACAACAACAACCTATAATTAGAGAAAGGAAATAAAAACATGTCACTGAGGAGATAAAATGCCCTTGGTGGTGGTGGTGGTCATGTGCCGTGGAGTCGGTTCTGACTCATAGCGACCCTGTACAGGGTTTCCAAGGTAAATAATTGGTAGCACCATTTGTATGGAGAACATATGAAAAATATCTCCATAAAGAAATTTGAAAGATGGTATTTACAACTTTGAACCAGACAGTTGCTGAGAGCCAGCCCCAGAAAACTTATTCCAGGGTTCCCGAAGACGTGTATGGTGTCAGCGGAAAGAATTACACATAGTCAATAAGTCATGATGAATTCAAAATCTTATTACATGCTTTATTCTTCTCTCATTCTTTACTTTCCTGCTCATCTCTTCTTCTGCTTCTTTTCTCCCCTCCCTTGCTCCTGCTTTCCTCTTCTTCTGCTTCATTACTCCCTTCCCCTACTCCTGCTTTCATTCCCCTGCTCTTTTTCTTTCTTTATTCTTCTTCTCTCCTTTCATTCTTTACTCTTTATTCTCATCTTTACTCTACTTCTCATTCTTTTCTCTACTCCCCCTCCTTTACTCTATGTGCTTATTCTTTACCTCTCATTCTTTCTTCTTCTTCTCTACTCTTCTTTCCCATTCTTCTTCTCCTCTCCCTCTCCTGCTTTCATTCTTCTGCCATTATTTTCTCTCCCCTCCTGCTTTCCCCTCTATTCTTCTTCTTACATGCTTTATTATTCTTCTACTCTTCATCTCTCACAACCCTCTTAAATACCATTACAAAAAACATTGTTTTCATAGTAATCAATGTCCTCAAAATACAATCTGTTCTGAGGCACATTCTTCATGGTTTACGACCCTTAGATTTACAACAGGGATGAGAAGTTACAGCAAAGAAACATTACATCAACACATACGAGACATCCTGGTGCATTTGTTCATAAATAACTTCTTTTCTCTGAGAAGCAAGTTAACCTTCACATATGTTTCTTGACCTTTGTTAAGTCTTGTTAATTTTAGTTGTTGGGTGCAATTAACTCTCCATTAACTTCCTCCATACACTATCTGTTTATAGCCTACAAAAACATCACTTATCAGAACATTTAGAAAACTGAGGCTATGAAAAACAACTTCCCTATTTTACTGATCATTAATTTAAGAACGACTAAGTCAAACTTTTAATTTACGTATCAATATGCCCATAGGTCTTATTTATGGCCTATTTGCTTTTAAGGATTCTTTATTGTCCCAAACTAAGGCTACAAGGAAGAATGTTAACAATCACTAAGTCTAAGTTGGCAGTAATTCAACTGACAAATCCTGTCTCCTAGCAGTCTTTAGAACATTGCCAATATAAGTATCAAAACTACCCATGCTTACAAGTAGAATAAAATGTAGCTAATATATGGCTTCTAACTTTTAATAAAAATATACTAAAATGTAGGAGAGTCAAAATCTAAAGTAAAGGGATACTAATAAAATCATGAGTAAATTGGAGAATGATTCAAAAAAGAGAAAAATTAACCAGGGGCCTGTGCATAGAATATTTCTTTGTGGCTTTGCCAATCCAAAGAAAACAGTCATTGTTGCTCTGCTGAAACAATGAGTTCTTCATGCGCAGGGTCCCTGTCATCTTATTTCTTTATTTCAATTCCTCGATTAATATGTCATCCCTTTATTTTAATTCTTTGATTAATATGGCCCCAGCCACACAGTTTTCTAGACAGCAGCTATTCAGTCACAGTTTTGTCTGTAAAAGTTTTGTATTTTGTTTAACAGTTTTGTCTAACAAAATTATTTCATTTTGTTTAGGTACATTTTTAAATGACTGCATGTATCAGCAGCAGACTATGCCAAATGTACTCTTAATCATTAAGGGAAATATTTAAGTGTTACTGAAAATATATTCATATTTAATTACTTATTTTAGATTAAATAATATCTATAAGCATCAATTAAACCAAGAATTTTTTTTTGCCGTTGTTAAAAACCACTGTGTTGGTTCCAACTTATAGTGACCCTGTATAGGTTTTCAAGGAGTGTCTGCTAAGTTTAAACCAATGACCTTGGTGTGCAAACAAACCTTGTGGTCCAGTGCTTTACCCTACAATACCACACTCCTTTAACAATGTATGCTTCTTTTTTTTGTTGCTTTTAAGTTCTATCAAGTCTGCTTCTGACTCATAGTGGCCCTGTATAGGATTTTCAAAGAGCAACAGGTGGATTAGAACCACTGACTTTTTGGCTAGCAGTCCAGTGATTAGCTAATAAGTAAGGAAACTTGAATTGTAGATACTGACATAATTTAAGTGAAAACACATACATGCGATTTTATTTTTTAAAGAACACCATATTTTAATGATAATACATAGCCTTAGCTTCATTATAAATAAAGATTTGTTTTAATCTGAAAAGATCACACATTTATAAAGACTAATATATTTAATGCATTCTCCAAATTGCATTTGAGCATACAGAAGCTATGCAACATGATTCAGAACTGATTTTAGAACACCTTTGAGAAGACAGTTTGACATACTGTGTTTATTAATGCTCTATACGTATTTGAGAGCTTATATAGACACTTAAAAATTGGGTGGTTGTCTACCCTCAAGGAAGAACAGATGTTTTGACATATGTCCAGATGAGTACTCTGAACTAGAAATTCAAATCTCCTTCTGGAAAATTTTTTTCTGCTACCATATGGTAAACAATAAATCTTAAAAACTGTTGGCATGGACTTGACATAAAAATGGGATTAGTTAAAGATTTATTTACAGACTTTAAAACCAAATTGAGCATAGAAACTGATGGAACTGGCTTTCTTGCTCTGATTTTCAAATGATTGGCAACATTTTTTTCAAACTTTCCAAAAAATCATTTGAATTCACTGAATTTTACATTCAATAAAATATTTCTAGATATTTCTAGATATATTCCCTATCTTTTTTGTTAACCATGTGGAACTCTTTCCATGCCTACAACATCATTAACACCTCTAAGAGAAATGTAAATTTGCAGTTCAAAAATTGTGGAAAGAATTGTTGAAATTTGAATAATTAAATCTTCTATTCATTATAAAAAATAATACATTTAAAGCATAACAAAATCCATATTTAAGTAGCATCAAGCAAAATCATAACCCTTCTCGATTGCTGATGATAATAGTATTTGGAAATACCTCTTTATTTTGTAGTTTTATATTTAAATAATTTTAAGTTGCCAAATAATGTATCCAGTTTTATCAGGTATTGTTTTAAATAAGCCCAATCTTATATATACCATTATTCTATTTTTACAAGAAATAAGTCTTAGTTTACTAATTTTTTCTTAGAGATACATCTTTTGTATATTACAAAAATAATACTCTTCAATTGTTCTTCCTTTTGTTTCAATGTCGTCTTTTTGTTTTCTTTTTTAAATTTTTTACTAATTTTTCTTTTTTTTCATTTTGTAAAGATAATTATTTTGTCTGATGACAAACAGGTGCCATATTGTCAGTAATTATTCTGGACCACCATGTTGGATAAATTTGATTTCTTCTTGAGACACAAGTTTCCTTCTATATTTCTGAGGTAATGTTTTTATTATTTCTGCAGTAGCTGGTAGACCCTGATGAATCAGCAAATCTGTTGGTTTACTTGCTATCAAATGCTGAGACATTGCAGAAGAGTGCAGTGGAATTCCTGCTGATCACAAGCTTCTGATACATTGGGTTTAGGGTTGTCAGTTCTATCAGGGAACCTTATTATTGGAGCACATGGCTTGACTACATGAACGACCCTGCTGGCGGACCCCATTTTGCTACCCCGCTTCTTTTTCTTAAGGAGTATTTTCACAGGACACTAAACATGCATTGAAAATCACCAAAGATCAGAATATATTTCAGTTTTTTCTACTAGAACACTTCAAAATTAACTCACAGGATTTCAAAAATGGATTACAGATTACATGTGTTAGACTTCACATGTATCTGTGAGTTAAATTAGGGAAAAAAATCATGGGCAATCAGTACTGGTTGGACACTTGTTTATTTGGAAAAGAATATAATAGCAATCCATTTAGCAAGAACTACAATGGCCTTAAGTTATCCAAATACCTATATGGTCATAGGATTAATCTTTAGAATAGCACAATTCAAACTTTAATTTCATTCTTCCCTACCAATCATTGAAAACAACTAATCTTTCATATTAATTAACAGTAAAATGAAAGAATGAATTAAATCAAAAGCAAGCAGAAGACAGAAATTAATAAGATAAAAGCAGAAAAAAATGAAAATGAAAACAGAAAATAAAAGGAAAACAATCAATCAACACAAAAGCTGGTTCTTTAAAAAGATCGTCCACATTAAATTTTTTTGAAATTTAATGTGGACAAGAAGAAATGTCAATCAGTAGAATAGTACATATGTCAATAAATGCAGAGTGTATAATTCTTCTATTATTTTTATTAAAACATGTAAACTTATGTATACATTTTAATAAAATTAAACATATTTCTAGGATTTTTAGGTGTGGTGCCATAGGATAAACACTTGACCTCAAGTTTGGTTTGAACCGCAAGGTCAGTGGTTCAAATTCAAAAGCTGCTTCTTAGAAACCTTGTACAGGGTGAATATGACCCCTATCCATTTAACAACAAATAGCTATAATTTGTGTCACAGTAATAAAACATAGAATAATTTTAAAAAAACAATGGAATGAATTTACTGTATTATATTAGAATTAAACCAATATTAATATGAAGTGGATTGGAAAATGCATATTATGAATCCCAGAGCAAATAGAAAGTTAATGAAAGAATTCAAATAACATACTGAAAACTTGTGTTTAAAAAAATTAAA
Source organism: Chrysochloris asiatica (assembly GCF_000296735.1). Classification (NCBI taxonomy): domain Eukaryota; kingdom Metazoa; phylum Chordata; class Mammalia; order Afrosoricida; family Chrysochloridae; genus Chrysochloris; species Chrysochloris asiatica. Next base: position 615,223 of record NW_006408765.1, read on the forward strand.
AAGGAAGAAGAAAGGACCTACAAAAGCAAGAGATATAGAAAACAAATAGCAAAGTGGAATTAGTAAAGTTGACAATACACTTACCTTAACGATGAAAGAACTAATCACACTAACTAAAAGCTGGATCCAACTATGCTGAATAGGAACTCGAGATACTTTGCATTCAAAGAAACAATTAAGGGTTTATCCATATTTAACTATTACCATTTTAAATGAATTTAATATTCCTTTAGGTTTGAAGGATTGTATAATTGTTAATAAAGGCTTTGTCTAGATCATCTCAGTTGATAGGTAATTATGAAAAAAGATCAATCAAATAATGATATACTGCAAAGATGATAGTGGAAGGAGAAGAAATAATTTCCAAGGAGAACATGAAATGTTACAGTTTGGACACTTCATATTTCTAGCAAGATTGTAAAAATACCAAGCTTCACACAAGAACATTTTATTTACCACTGAACTTATAACTTGTTCCCACATTACAGAACACTATCTTGTCAGAATTCCTGATTCAAGAGGAATATACAAGTTGTGGACGTACAGAACATCTATAGAACATTTAGTTGATTGGTAAATAAGCACTCTGATGAAGGCTCTTGAATTTCCCAAGACATTACAGTATTGAAGCATTTTGTAGATGTTTCACAGAGTACAAGTTCTTTGAAAGACTGTGAGGAAAAAGTTTCATAATCAAGTATGGCTAGACATATTTCATACATAAACTAGAGATTCACTATTCAAATGAGCAAAATATAGATTTTAAGTAATCCTGTAATCAGTTATTATATAAAACAATTTAGATTACATATAACAATTATTAATACTTCCCTTATATAGTTTTCTTTGCCTTTCCTTCAAAACACTGATGTTATCATACAGATTCTTTTCATTTGTTATTGTTAGATGACATTGAATCAGTTACAAATATTAGTCTCTCTATATACAACAGAAAGGAGCTCTGGTAGAGTAGTAGTTACGAATCAGGCTGCTAACCTCATGGTTGGCAGTTTGAAACTACCAGCTTCCTCAGGAGAAAGATGAGGCTTTCTGCTCCTATAAATATTTACAGCCTCAGAAACCCTGTGCAGGGTCACTATGAGTTGGAACTTACTCCACAGTACTTAACAGCAACAGTGTACAACAGAAGTAAACACCACCCAATCCTATGTCATCCTCACAATTGTTGCTATTTTCCAGCCCATTGTTGCTGCCACTGTGTCAGTTCATTTCATTGGGGACCTGCTTTTTCACTGAAACTCTGGTCTAGCATCTCTGGTAGCATAGTGGTTACGAATTGGCTGCTAAACTCAGGGTCAGCAGTTTGAAACTACTAGCTGTTCTGCTGGAGAAGGATGAGGCTTTCTGCTCCCATAAAGAAACCCTGTATAGCAGTGGGGCTTGATGGTGGATAGGGTATAGGTGCAGTGAAGTTATCCATCAGCAATATCACAGAATACCAGATGAAGAAGGTTCAGGACAGAGATCCAAAACACTGAATAACATAGGTAGGAATATTTTTTAAAGTTTGACGCTTAAAGTTAGTGGAACTGGTAGCAGAAGTTAAGGAATCACATATTTTTAAATCTGCCAAGCTCAGTGGCATGGAGTCCACAACTTGGGTGAGACCAAATGGCAAGAGCAAGTGGGAAAGCAGAACCACCACAGAATAATGCCATGAGAACCTCAGAGCAAAGGTAGACAATACACTTTGATGGTGTTGCTTTGTTTTGATTTTTTCTTTTCTTATTTTTTTCTTTTGGGTATCTGTTCATTGCACTGTTTATGCACCTCCATTCTGGTGACTAGAGGGGGAGCCTGAGTGAATGGAGACTGCCCACCCCCAACATTCGTGGATTCTTCTGCCATGCATGAACAAAGATACTATGACCTTAAGAGCTGGCCCTGAACTGTTTTTCAATAGTGAAAAGGCTAGAACAAGGGTTTGGAAAGGGAAAGAGAATTTAAAAACAAAACAGGCCAAAAATCAAATTAAATATTGAGGTACACCATAACAATCAACAGTGGCATTGTGAAATATATCAGGTAGTTTTGAAGGCAAGAAGTTGAAAGAGGACATTAAACTCATACTCATATTAGGCTACAAATTCTTTTCTTCTTCTTTTCTCCTTCCTTTCCCTTTTCTGTGATCATAGACTACAGTATCCAATCTAGTTTTTGTTGTTTTGTTGTGTGTTGTTGCTTTTGTTTTTGATTTTGTTCTCTTTTTTTCTTGTTTTATACTCCCCCTTTAAATTTGGAGGACTCTTTCTTCCCCTATATTACCCAAGAAGAGACAGCAACTGCTGCCATACAGTCAAGCTCCAGTCACACTCTATAAAACACCAAAATCCAGGCAAGAACCAATACCAACTGCCATATACCAAGGAGGTAGACAACAACTGTGAAAGTTACTCTGAGTCAAGCAATAAGAACAGTGAAAAGGGAAGCCCCCATCCTGATCGCATCTACCTGGAAGCTATCCGAAAACATAAAAAATAACAAAATACCAAAACACACACTCACTTAAATATTAAGGTCACAGATAAACACTAAAAATGTCCAAGAAGCAAAAGCAGATGACCATATCAGCACATGCCCAGAAACAAGTTAATATGTCTGAGAC
>NW_006408765.1:619408-620048 GCF_000296735.1 Chrysochloris asiatica
GACCTAGGGCAGCGACTTGCAGTTACTCAAGGATGTCTAACATACTTTTAACACTTAATCACTAGTGGGTAAAGGTGAAAGACTTAAAAGCTCATGTAAAGGTTAATTTATAGTTTCTGAAGGGACTTAAGCTGTTTTTTCTCTGCTTTGCAAATACATGCGTTTGAACAAGATTCCAAATATTTAGCTTTATTTGTTAAACTAGTAATCCTTTCTTGCTACAGTCCCAGGGAAGGTGAAAGACGAGTCTCAACCTTCCCAAGAGGGCGAGGTCTCACCTTCACATTCCTTCAGGGGGAAGAAGAGCATCTTTATCAATCTGATTATACCCGGGGGCGGTTTGAAGGGGCTGCCACCAGTCCCTTAATCCAGTATTCCCAGAATTTACTATTCCACTTCATTTGTGAATCCTGAGAAGTTTTTCTCCAGAACTTCTCCTCATAATCCCAATATGCTTGTTCCTGTTTTTCCTAAGTCATTTGAGGAAGCTTTACTGCCTCAACCCCAGAGGGAGTTTTGGTCCCATTGTTGTACACGGACATCAAGAGCTCGTGCTCCAAGTTAATATCAAACATAACTGAATAGTTAGATAGGGAGCAATTCTGACAATCATCCCAGGTGGCTATAGCCTGTTCCTCAA
>NW_006408765.1:622013-623131 GCF_000296735.1 Chrysochloris asiatica
TCCTGCCGCTTGGTCTCACCCAGGATGTCAGCTCAGGCCTCTGAGCCTGGCCGGTAGATTCAAAAGTACACGATTTTTTACTTCAGTTCCAAATTCCACAGGCTATAAGACTTCAAGCCTTTAAACTATTCCTATCTCTGTGGGTCCGAGTTTTGGAGCTCTGTCCTGCCTCCTTTTTCCTCGAATTCTGAGTTAGTGCTGACAGCGACCTTCACTACACCTTCACCTTAGCTGCCATCAAGCCCTGCCTTCCAGAAAAATGATTAAAAAATGTTTCAAAACACTTTACAATGGAGTTGAGAAAAATGAGGAAAAGTCAGGAAAGTGCTACAGGAACAATCAAATAAGACAGATACAGCATTGGAAATAATCCAAAACCTACAGAAAGGTCTAAACAATCAATAATAGATCAGAAATAGATAATACACTGAAAGGACAAAGGAGTAGAAGAGACGAGATGGAAGGCAAAACCAGTGAGCTGGAAGACAAATCTCTCAGTACCACTAAGATAGAAGAGCAAACAGAAAAAAGGATAAAAAAAATCTGAAGGTCTAAGATTCATGTTGGAAAACATGAAGAGGAATAACTTAAGAATTACTGACATTCCAGAACAGGAAAAAAAATCACACAAGTCCACAGAGGAAATAGTTGAATAACTGCTGGAAGAAAATTTCTCTAACATCCTGAAAAGTGAAAAGAGAAACATTCAAGTAGCTCAATGAATCCCAGGAAGGCTAGACCCCAAAAGAAAATCACTGAGACATAATTAAGATCTCCAAATTCAAAGATAAGGGACAGAATTCTGAAAGAAGCTGGGGAAAACTGAAGTGTTACATCCAAAGGCAAGTAAGTCAGATTAAGCTTGGATCTCTCAGCAGAAATCATGCAAGCAAGAGGACAATGGGAGACATATATAAAAGCCTGAAAGAAAAAACTTCCAACCAAAAAAGCTTTATCCAGCAAAGCTATCAATCAAATATGATAGTGTAATCAAAACATTCCAGGATAAACAGAAGCTCAGGGATTTCTCCAAAGCCAACTTGCACTACAAAACATTCTAAAGAGAGTTCTGTGGACTGAGAACCAACAAGAACAGACAACAACCAGAGACTGACATA
>NW_006408765.1:623756-624397 GCF_000296735.1 Chrysochloris asiatica
AGCCTAGATCCTGAGGGCGTGGAGGAAAGTAGAGTCTCCACTAAGTAGTATCCAATCTGTCTGGGTGGAGCTAATGAAATGAGATGGGGCTAGGTCCCTTGTGGTACAATGGTGAATACTTGTTATCAGGACTGACTATGAGTGTTGGAAATGTAAAGGTGGATGTTTTGTAGCAAAAAGAGGGGAGTGGCTGACTTTGCAGTCCAGGAACAGAGATCCCTGAAACCATCAAGGGAGAAGAGCGGAGTGCGAGACCCTACCCAGAGAAACAGTGATGCCAGAGATGGAGGCAGATATCATGACTTTGAGAGATGGTGCGGCTGGGGACTCTAGACCCAGAAAGGAAGAGGGGCTGTGTGCTGAGGAAGACGGAGGGGCAGGCTTACAGGGTACATCCTTTGGTTGGTTGATGATGCATGGAGGGGATAGTAACCATGGCAATGAGATGATATACCATAGGATAGGATGAACGTAAAGCTAATGTTCTCCCATTTAAGCTATCATATAATTCACAATAAACATTGATAAAAAAAAAAATGAATCCCTGTATAGGGTTACTATGAGTCAGAACCAACTCTAAGGCACAAAACCCCCACCACTGGTAGCATTTGTTTTGTTTTGTTTGTCAGGTGCCATCGAGT
>NW_006408765.1:627957-630198 GCF_000296735.1 Chrysochloris asiatica
TCAAACTGATGTCTTTAAAGAATGACTTTCCTCAAACATGTTCAAATTCACAGATATCAGTGATTAGTACTTCATTGCAGATATGCATTGTTTAATGTCCACAATGCATTCTGTTACATAAGACATTTCTGAATTGGATTCTATTGGAACATTATAACACATGAAGTCAGTCCTTGTATACAATGGGAGCCCGGTAGACAAAGGCCAAGTGCTGTATTCAGTGAGTACAGCAGGCTTAGCTTGCTGGTTTGTAGTTGGACCCAGTGGGGCTGTGATGGTAACTAAATCAGGACTTTGAATGGATTCAAGTTCAGAAGGCTCAGCACACAAGGGACGAGGAGAGGTAGCTTCAGGTACCAGCTGAGTAGCAGATTGTAGCTTCCAGAACTGAGGTTCCAGAATGCTGGAACCTTCTGCTACTGTCCTATTTGTGCAACCACTTCCTGATCTTGTGCAGTAATTGTAGACCAGAGCTGGGAATCTACAAGAGTATTGGGCCTGTAAACAAAGCCAACTCCCCTGGCAAGAGTGAAGGGGTATGCCTGCTTCTGTCTTATGTTGGGAGTGAAAGGCTGAAAGGTTATTTTGCAGATGAATGATGCAAGGATAAAGTGATACAAGGATTAGGATGTGCTCTATAGCTCTACTGTTAAATAAAATGAGAATTGTTATCCGTTAAAATACAAAACAATAACAACATTAAGAGAACTCAAACTATATGCTGTTAGACATTGCCTAAATGATCATTAAGCATTGCATACCAGTATATACATTTTGGGGGGTACACAATTCAATCTGTAAGGATTTATAAAATTCTATGACCACAAATTTGATAATTTCTATGAAATGGACAAAAAAAGAAAATTTCAGAAATGGCAATATCATGCTCAGGTGGTTTCACTTAAAGTTTAAGAAGCATTTAAAGAAACTATAACAGCAATTCTCTATAATCTCTTCCAGAAAATAGAAATGAATGTTATAAAAATTAGTAATCTTTGTTCTATAAAGACATTGCTAAATGTAAAACAAGATACAAATTAGGAAAACATATTTGCATATTGAAAATATGATGAAACACATACATCTTCACTATATAAAGAAGTCTCAAAATTCAATAATACAAAAATAAAAACAGTGCATGTATCTGAGCAGATATTTCACCAGAGAAGATATATTATCTTCCTATTCATTACCCAGTTGTTGTTGTTATGTGCTTTCGAGTTTGTTCCAACTCATAGCGACCCTGTAGAGGGTTTCTAAGGAACAGCTGGTGAGTTTGAAGTGCTGACCTTGTGGTTCATACAGATCTTGCAGTCCAGCACATTAACCCACAGCATCACACTAGGACTCTTCTATGCATTTGAGGCCATTAAATATGCCATGGCTTGATTCAGGTACACTTTAGTCTTTAATGTCACATCTTTGTTTTGAACACTTTAAAAAAACATCTTTTATAGCAGATTTTCCCAATGCAATACATTGTTTGATTTCTTTCTTTCTTTTAGGAAAATTATCATATGATCATTTTAACATACACATGTCAATTTTACATTTTTATTAAAGTATCTTTTTATATTGTTTCTAAAAAAAAACAGTTTACTGATGTTAATTTCTTTTTCTTTTTTCTTTTTCACTGAAGGCAAGGAGAGAAAAAACAAGGTAATCAACCTGCCATTTCAGAACTGATGCACCATAAGTACTGACGGACCTTCCTGAGTTGTAACGGGTAAGGCCAATACTTTTGGTCTCTATATTTGGATTATTACTCGGATTGTGCCTAAAGAGCTATGCTTGGAAAAGTCAGAATTTGATCTGAAATTTGTTTTCCTTTTCCTAAGCAGCTAAATGTACAATATTTTTTTGGTTCTTATTAGGTGCCATCAGTCAATACTGACTCACAGAGACCCTCTACACAACAGAACGAAACACTGCTCAGTCCTGAGCCAACCTCACAATCATTGCAATGCTGTTCCAATCCATTTCATTAGGGGTCTTGCTCTCTTTTTCACTTACCCTCCACTTCAGCAAGCTTGATTTCCTTCCCCAGGAATTGGTCCCTCCTGACATATGTCTGAAGTATGAGAGATGAAGTCTGCCCATCCTGGCTTCCAAATAGCATTCTGGCTCTACTTGTTCTGACACACATTTGTTTTTTTCTTTTGACAGTCCATGGTACTTTTAATATTCTTTTCCAACACAATAACTCAAATGCATCAATTCTTCTACAGTCTTCCTTATTCA
>NW_006408765.1:630298-637860 GCF_000296735.1 Chrysochloris asiatica
TACAGGGTCACTATGAGTCGGAACCGACTCCACGGTACTTAACAACAACAAATACATCACAAGTAAACATATTTCTGGTATTCTCTGTTTTTTAACCAAGATCTATCTGATGTCAGCAATTATAACCTCACTACACAGCCTCTTCTGAATCAGGCTTGAATTTCTGGAAGCTCCTTGTCAATGTACTTCTACAATGGTTTTTGAAGTATTTTTAGCAAAATTTTACTTATAGGTGAAATTAGTTATACTGTTTGATGATTTCTATATTCTGCTGGTTCACCTGTCTTTGAAATCAAGCATGAATATCGGTCTCTTTGAATCAGTTGGCCAGTTCCACATTTCTTAGCTCTAGACATGTGAAGGCCTTCAGTGCTACATAAATTTGTTGAAACACTTCAGTTTGTATTCCATCAATTCATGTATTTTGAGCCAATGCTTTCAGTGTAACTGAGACTTCTTTCTTCAGTACTATCATTTCTTGATCCTATGCTACTTCTTGAAATGGTTGGACTTTGATGACTTCTTTTCAGTACAGTGACTCAATGTATTCCTTCTATATTTTTTTTGATGTTATCTGCATCATTCAATATTTTACACATCAGATCCTTCGGTACTGCAACCCAAGACTTACAGTTTTTTCTTCAGTTCTTTCAGCTTGAGAAATGCTAAACATTTTCTTCCCTTATGGTTTTATAACACCAGGTGTTTGTACAGTTCATTATAATATTTTCTTTTGTCTTCTGGAGCTGCTCTTTTAAATTTTGTGTTTATCTTTTTTAATCCTTCATTTCTTTCATACTTACTCTATGCTCAAAAGAAAGTTTCACAGTCTCCTCTGACATCCATTTTAGTCTTTTCTTTTCTTCCTAACTTTTTAATAACCTTTTGCTTTCTTAATTGATGATGTTTTTGATATAATTTGCCTACTTAGTTATTTAATGTTGCCATAATAGAAATACTACAAGTGGATGACTTTGATACCTCAAAATTAATTTTTTCACAGTTTAGGAGGCTGAAAGTCCAATTTTAGAGTGCTGGCTTTTTATAGGTATTGATCAAATGTCCTCAACTTCTGTTAGCATCTGTAGTCCCAGTATTCTTTGGAGATCTCCATTAAACTTGGCACCAATCTTCCCCAGGATCTAGAAGCTTCAGAGTGCAGGGACCCTAGGTCCAATGCACATACTCCTCTACTGGTTTTTATATCTTAGTGATAGGAGGTTCCTCTTTCTCTGCTCAAGTCTTTCCCCTTTTATCTCTTACAGGATTGTTGTTGTTGTTAAGTAACCTCGAATTGGTTCTGACCCATAGTGACCCTGTGTAGGGTTTCTGAGGAGTGGTGGATGAACTTGAACCACTAATGTTGTAGTTCAAACGACTTTGCATCTTGCGCATTAATCTATAGCACTATACCAGGACTCCTCTTGTAGGATAAAAGATATCAAATGTCACATCCTTAGAAGTTTCCTGTAAATCAGATCAGAGTTGTGATGGGATTAAGGGTGGTGTATTCTGTCAGGGTCCTGGTGTGGCACTGTAGGATAAGTACTGAACTGCTAACCACAAGTTATTCAAACCAACCATTCACTCTACTGAAATCCTACGCAGGGTTGATATAAATCAGAACAGATTCTACAGCACTTAAAACAGAAACAACATCCCAGTCTTAATACTAATTGTTCTATCACATCAAATTACATCATAGGGAATAACGACATCTCAACTGCCAAACCACTGAGAATCCAGGCCCAGCAAGTTGATACTATACCATCATCCCACAATTCTTCTGCCTTGGTCTTTGGTGTCTAATACTTCAAATATATTCTTGAGATAGTCCCTAAATTTAGGTAGAATATCTGCAAAGTCATATTTTGGCTCTCATGTACTTATTTGAATTTTCTTTAGCCTCAGCCTAGTAACATAATGGGTTATGCATGGCACTATTAACCCCAAGGCCACCGTTTGAATCCAACGGCTTTCTCTGCAGGAGAAAGATGATACTTAATGCTTTTGTAAGGATTTATAGTTCAGAAACCTTACTCAGTGTGACTAGGAGTCAGCACTGACTCAAGGACATGCAGCAGCAGCAAAGCCTGAAATTGCATATGAGCAAATTCACAGTCAGCCGCTGGCTTTATTTTGGCTGATGATATTGAGCTCCTCCATCATTTCTTCCCACAGTGGTAGTCAATTTGATTCTTGTATATTCCATATGTTGTTAAAAAAAATGGTCTTTCCAATAAATAAGTGGTTGGTCTTGCCACATCCTATCTTGAGATCTTTAGCATCACTTCTGTCACCAAGGCCCTATTTCCCATCTATTAATCCTTCCTCTCAGTTTCCAACTTTCACATTCTACTCATCAGTAATTATCAGTACATCTCATTTGCATATTTGATCAATTTCAGATCAAAGGATATGGCTTTGTTGTTAAATATCAACTCATAGCAACCTGTATAGGGTTACTGAAGAGAGACTGGTGGGTTTGAACTGCTGAGACTCTGAGATTCACTTTGACTTTATGTTCCAATGCTTACCTTATAGCACCACACCAGGGAGAAGATTACAATATTCTTCTGTTTCATCATTACTGGCTTTAGTGATTGGTGTGTAAATTTGAATAATAGTGTCATTAACTGGTCTGTCTTTAAAGCATATGGATATTATCCTATTACAAATACCATTTACTTCAAAATATTTCTTGAGATGTCTTTTTGAAAATGAATGTGACAGCATTCTTCTTTAGCTTTCTATTGCTGGTATAATAAACCAAATGATTATCTGATTCACAATGGCCAAAAACAGTCCACTTGAGCTCACCAATGCCTAGGATATCAATCTTTTTGCATTGCATTGCATTTTTGACTACTTCCAATTTTCTCAGATGCATACTTCATGGATTCCAAATTTTGATTATTATTGGATGTTTTCAACTGTTTTTCTAACTTTGAATTGTGTACCATCAGCTAATAAAGTTCTCTTAAGTTTTACTTTATTCATGTAATTAAAGTCTACTTTTCCCCATTTGTATTATGAGTATCTCCCCACTTTAGGGAATTATTTTTAGTACTATATCTGACAATGTTCCACTGCTTTCGATATGTGGGTCCACTTCTCCTTCTTCCTAGTCTGTCTTAGTCTTGGAGTTCCAGTGAAACTTGTCCACTATGAGTGGGCTTTAGTGTTCACTAAAATGTAATTTTTAAGAGTGATATTATTATTATTAATAATAATAATTTCTCGTGTGGTACTGCAGGATCAGAGCGGGACTGTGAATCACAAGGTTGGCAGTTCAAATCCACCAGCTGTTCCTTGCAAACCTTATACAGGGTCACTATGAGTTAGAACCAGATCAGTGCCACTTAACAACAACAATGCAGCCAAGTGTCTGGTTCAGATTTTACATACAAGGCTGTTTTTATCTCTCTATTTAAATGTCTACCTATTGATTTATATAATGTCACAAAAGTAATTGCATGAGTAAATAAGTTACTTAACTGAAACAGCAAAATAGAAAGTAGCAATAATCTTTCTTTGTCATATCCCTAGAAATTGTCATCAGTAGCATCCTGTACATCCTATTGGTGTGGCACTGTAGGCTAAGAACTGGACTGCTAACAGCAAGGTTGGCAGTTTAAATCCACCAGCCATTCCATGGAAACCCTACACAGAGGTACTATGAGTCAGAACTGACTCAATGTCACTCAACAACAAAAATCCAGTCATTTGGTTAGAGTAACAAATACCATGGCTGTAAAAAATAGACCAAGTAAATTCACTGTGCTTCAAAACAAATGGAAAGCAGTAGCCAAGAAATCAAAAGATGTTCGATATTGGTATCTGCTGCAAAAGACCTCTTTGAAGTGAACAAGAGCAAAGATGTCCTTTTGAGGACTAAGGTTCACCTGATCCCAAGCCATGGTATTTTCATCTCAAATGTATGCAAAACTAGACAAAGAATAAAGAAGATGAGGGGAGAGTAGATTCATTTGAAATGTGGTGTTGTTGAAGAATATTGAATATACCATAGATTGCCAGAAGAATGGACAAATCTATCTTGGAACTGCCTGAATACTCCTTAGATGCTCAGTAAGGTACAAACAGTGAAAAAGTGGAAGACCATCAAGGAGATGGACTAACACTATGGCTGTAACTTTGAGTTGAAACATAGGAACATTTAGAGAGAGGATGGAGCAGAACAGGGCAACATTTTACACATAGGGTTGCTATGAGTCAGAAATTACCCCACAGCACCTAAAACAACAGAAACCGCATTGTACATTTCCTAAATCTTTCAAAGTGATATACACATAGGTAATATCAAGGAAAAATCTAAATTAAAATCTTTGAGGATGCACACAAAGCCAAACACATTAATTTTAACACAAATATTTTACTTTGAGAGACTGAAGGTTGGTGAGACCAATCAATATTCTTTACAATTTTTTATCCTGCTTCCTAGGAAAGGAATATGAAAACATTTTAGAATTGTTTCAGTGTGTCATTTCTTATTTCACTTTGAGTATTTTTGCATTCCTATTTTTTTATCCAGTGATGGATTTTGGAAAAGTGTTTAGGATAAAAATAAACAGAATGAATACACTTTATTTAATATTGTGTACATTTTGTGACACCTATTAGAATAAAGTAAAATAACTTGAAATTTAAGTAGTGAAGAGACACCTTTTAGGAACTAAGCATAATGGCATAAATATTCCCTTTTACACTGACTTTGATGTACTAAAATACTTGATAACATGCTTATCTGTTAGCAAATATCACAACCATTTCATACAGAAAAAGACATCAAATTCATAATTCCAGAAAAGAGTTTAAGAATTAATTAACTCAAAGCATCAGTGCTATCCAAATGATAGGAGAATACTGTTGGTGAATTAGTAAGTACCATTAAGTGATCTACAGCTCTAGAAAATGTTCTCCTACATGAATATAAGACTATTATGAGTTTTAAAAGCTTTCCTAATAGCTTATCGAATTATAGAATCATATGATTTTATAGCTTAAGGTAACATCCTAATTTCTTAGTTAAAGACATTGAAGCCCAGCTAATTAAAAACCAGACAAAATCTCAAAGTTGTTCAGCTAGGTAGGAAGAATTAGAAGTAGTATCTCCTGATTTTTAGTGCAGGACAACAGAATAATTGACTGTTGTAAATTATCTTAAAGATGAGTCATTTCAGTCTCTTCAGAGAATACAGTGTTTCTAGTAAGAAAACACAAAGAACAGAGAGATAGGCAAGATAGTTAAGAGACCATGATAGAAGGTAATTACCATTCCTTTATAGGAGGAAGCATCAAAAAGTTCTTGGAAAAGTAGAATTAAAAGATCATAGAATTTTTTCCACAAACTTTTTTTCGTACGAATAAAAATAATTACAGTCACCTTCTAGTTCAAGGTTATAATTTTATAAATAGAAGCTGTGTTAATGATATGTTTTCTTCAAGCTTATTAAAGGTCATAGTAATGAGAATGATACATTATTCAAGACATTTCCTTTAAATTTTCAGAACTCTCTTTGGGTCTTGGAAATCAGAGACACTTGCAAGTACTTGATTTGATTTTGCTCTTAGAAATGTTTTTAAATAAAATACACTGGTTAGAAAATGTCTTGAATAAGATAATATCTAGGCACAAAGAGAAATGTAGGGCCTCTTTGACATATCTCTTAATTAGTTTGACTCATGGAGAAATCACATATGTCACTTACTCATATTGTAACTAAGTTTGGAAAAACAACAACAACAACAAAAATTAGAATCATTTACCCATTTCTCCTATTGCAAATATGTCACTAGAATTTAATTGCCTCATATAATAGGATATGAAAACTATTGCCATTAGGAGCTATTGAGTTGATACCAACACATAGTAATTCAGTCCTACATCATCATCACAATCTTTCCTAGGCTTGAGCCCACTGTGGCAGTCCATTTCATTGAGGGTATTTCAGTTTTTTCACTTACCCTTTATTTAACCAAACCTGAAGTCTTTCTCCAGAAGACATGGCCAAAATGATGAAGTCTTCCCATATTTACATCTAAGAAGCATTATTCGAATTGTTCATAGTATAGAGGAGACAGCCAGGGGAGTGTTAAAAAAGTTCATGGAAAAATATAATCAATAGACAATGAAAAATTTCCAAAATTTCATCAAATCCACTCATGTTTTATATCCTTTTCCCAACAATGTAACTCAAAGGAATCAATTCTTCTTCAGCTTTCCTTTGCAGGCATAAGGGGTGAATGAAAATGTCCTTCCTTGGGTCAGACTCACCTTACTCCTTAAAGTAGTTTCTTTGCTGTTAAACGCTTTCAGGAGATCTTTCGCATTAGATTGACTCAATACAATACATCTTTTGATTTATTAACTGCTGCTTCAAGGGTGTTGGGGATAGATCCAGGCTGGTATTTACACAAAATTTGTATTCCCTTTGCCTTTGGTGACCTCAGCTGGTCATGATTCTTTACTTAGTGGTGTGGCCCAAACCTTCATTCCTGAAGGGTCTAGGCTTTTAGTAGTCATGGTGGAATTGGGTTGATATAGTTTAAATTGGGTTGATATAGTTTAAATTGACTTTAATCACAGGACACGGTACTATTAAAAGACATCATAAGGAATATCTTGGATTCCACACATATTCTTCTTTGCCTCCAATATGTCATTCTAATTTACCCTTGGTAATCATAATCAATCACACCACCAAATCCAGTAGCTTCCTTTTTTGCCTGTTTTTCAAAAGGCATGAGATATGCAAAATGACCATTGTCCATTCTTAACTTCCAGTTCAAGGGAATTAATTCTGAGCTTTCAGGTGGGAGTATTCCTCTGTCTGGAACTAAAACATCAGACATGAAGAGCATAGGGCCATAGGGATAGGAAGCACAAAAGGTTGCTAGTGGGTCACTAGGAATAATAGTGGTGCCACTCCTATTTCCACGGCTTGGTCCCTAAACCTGTGAATCTTGGCTATTGGAGAAACAATACCATATATTGGATGCTGGTTTAGAGTATAAACAGCTTCCTGAAGAACATTGCCCCATCCCAGAAAGCTAATGCAAACTAGTCAGCACCATAATTGTCTTTAGAACATCATTCTATCAAGCCAGTTACTTCAGGATGAAGAGGAAATCAATGGTAAGACCAGTGATTTCCATGAGCATGAGTCCATTGTGGCACTTAGTTTTCTGTGAAGTGGGTCTCTTCATCTGAGGTGAAGTCTCTCATTTCAAGTCCTAATTTGAATCCAGCTTGAACCTCTGGCAGTTACCTGTCAACATAATCTTGCATCACTTTTTGAATTATCTTGAGTAAAATTTTGCTTGCATGTGTTATTAAAGCTATTATCTGATCATTTCCCCATTCCATTGGGTCATCTTTCTTTGGAATGGGCACAAATATGAATCTATTCAAATCTAGTTGTTGGCCTGGTAGCTTGCCTTACAAATTTTTTTACTTAGTTGAGTGAGTGTTTCCAATGTTGCCTCAGTTTGTTGAAATATTTCAATTTGTATTCCATAAATTCCTGGAGCCTTGTTCTTTG
>NW_006408765.1:638610-644143 GCF_000296735.1 Chrysochloris asiatica
CAATAACTCGTTTGATTTCTTGACTGCTGTTTCCATGAGTGTTAATGGTTGATCTGAACAAAATGAAGTCTTTGACTTCAATCTTCTCTCCATTTATCCTGATGTTATTTATTGATTCAGTGGTGAAGATTTTTGTTTTCTTTACATTGAGGTGCAACCCGTACTGAAAGCTGTGCTCTTTGATCTTTATCAGTAAGTATTTTAAGTCCTCTTTTCTTTTAGCAAGAAAGGTTGTATCATCTGCATTTTACAGGTTGTACAATGTAGTTAGTATATCTACCTTTGAAATGAGCACCCTTGGATTTTATTCTCTGGTCATTTATTCCTTCCTTATATTTCTGTATTAGCTATTTATTGAAAATTGTGTATTGGTTTACAGAATGAAACAGTTTTCTATTCAGCAATTCATACACATTCTGCTTCATGTCACTGACTGAAATTCCCATAAGGTAACATCATTTACTTTACTTCTCTCTGTGTTTCCTGTTTCCATTCCTAACCCTTCCTGTCTTCTGAAGTTTGTCTTTAGGCCAATATTGAATAAGGAAGAATGAAGAAGAAATGATGCTTTTAACTTATAGTGTTGGCACGTAATATTGAATATGTCGTAGACTGACAGAAAAACAAACAAATTTGTCTCAAAGGAAGTACAACCAGAATGCTCCTAAGAGACAAGGATGGTAAGACTTCTTCTCATGTACCTTGGGCATGTTATCAAAAGGAACCAGTCTCTAGAGAAGAACATCATACTTGGTAAAGTAGGAAGTCCCTCAGTGAACTGGACTGATGAGGTGACTGTAACAATGGACTTAAACATAGAAATGATTATGAAGATGGTACAGGACAGGGCAATGTTTTGTTCTAGTATATATAAGGTCACAATGGATGGGAACCTATGTGATAACACCTAATAGCAACACAATTAAAATAGAGATTCTAAGTGTGATTATGGAATCCCTGGGTGGTACAAATGGTTAAGTGCAGGCCTGTTATTCTAGATCTAGATGTTAAATGTTGGAGTCTACCTAGAGGCACTTTAGAAGAAAAGCCTGGTAATCTGCTTGTAAATATTCAGCTGCTGAAAGCCTAAGGAACACAGTTCCACCCTAACACATTGGGGTGGCAATGAATCAGAATCAACCCAGCAACAACTAGATTGGCTTATTTATGGCTTCCATAAGGATATCTGGGAGTCAGTTTCAGGAATTTTCACTTTACATAAAACCTCTAGGCAATTCATTTACACAGGAGTTTATAAACTCCTCTTCATCAACTCATAAACAAATATTTTAAAACAAGATTGTAGGGTTACATCAGTTTCAAGTGAAGATATTGCACCGAAATTAAGTTATTAATTTTGAATTACTTGGTTTTTGTTTTGTTTTGTTTTTTGCTTTTAAAGAATGTTCTATGTGAAATCAAACTGATAGTAGAAAAGTTTGGAGAAGGATGACTAGCATGTTTGCAGGACTCAAAGTATATAACCAATGCCAATGAATTCAGTAAAAAATCACTTCAGCAATTTAGACATGTACAATTCAAACATGCTAGTCATCCTTCTCCAAACCGTTCTACTACTATTGGCTTAAACTCAATACCCCTTTAAATTCTCATCTACCCTTTCCTATTGCTATCAGTTTGATCTCACATAGATTATTCTTTAAAAGAGCACAGTGCTCAAAGTGTACAGACTTTACTTAGTAAGATAAACTTTTTGTTGTTTTTCGAAGATGAGTTCAGGGGATAGTTTTGGTTTATGATTTAGAGTTTAAAGATTATCACGGAGCAACAATCTCATTCTTACCAATTTACATTGTTGCTTTGAGTTCTAACTATAGACAATTACACACTATATGGGAGACTGTTGTTTTCAAGATGAGCATCGAACTATTAACCACAAGGCAGGTGGTTCAACTCACCAGTCCTTATTGGGAGAAAGACTTCTTGCTCTTGTAAACATTAACAGCCTGGGAAACTATGAGTCATAGCCAACTCCATGGCACTTAAAAAAATACCACCACACTATATGGACTTAACCTTTTTGAATCTCACTGATATTAATTTTGCATTACTGATAAGTATAATTATAATGTTAAAGCATTCAAACACATTCCCATCCATCCTACTTTACTGTACTGTCAGCAACATCAAAGGACATGTGTTCTTTGATGTGTTCTGCAGATTCTATGGCACTCCATAATATGAAGATGTGATTAAATGGATACATTGTTTGTTGTTGTTAGATGCCATCGAGTCGGTACCGACCCATAGTGACCTTAAGCACAGCAAAACGAAACACTGCCTGATCCTAGGCCAATCTCACTATGGTTGCCACGCTTGAGTCCATCGATGCTGCCACTTGGCTAATCCATCTCATTTGGGGTCTTCCTCTTTTTCTATGACCCTCCACCTTACCAAACATGATATTCTTCTCCAGAGACTGGTCCCTGGATACATCGTGTTATATTAATAACAACAACAACAAAAATCTTACTGAAAAAAATGTTAAAAAGAAGATACATTGTTGTGTGCTATCCAGTACATTTTGACTCACAGTGAACTTAACAGGACAGAGAAGCACTGCCTTATAGGACTCTCTAGGTTGTAATATGAAGAGAGCAGAACGTATGATGATTCTCCCACAGCGTGACTGGAGGGTTCAAATGCCAACCTTTCCATTAATAGCTTAATGCTTTAAGCACTGTTCCACCAGTGTACATATATCAAATAATCATTTAAAAGGGTGTGTCACAACATTTGGCTGTTAAATACTGTATCTGTACCTTTTTGTATGTTTAAGGAGTCTTGGCAAGGGAAAGATGCAGCAGTTTGCTTCCATAAAGATTTATAGCCTTGGAAACCGTACTAGGCAGTTCTACTCTGTTATATAAGTTATCTAAGAATCAGAATCAACTCAACATCAGTGCCATTTTCCATGTCTGAAGTTTTTTGTAATTAAAATAAAACTTCCTATCACTTCTCATCCTCCCATCAAAAGAATTAAGTTAGTTATTTCTTTGTTGCATCTGAGTTAATGAGTTTAGGGCACATGCTTTATGGTTTTTGTTTGTGTTTTTCTTTGCAATTCTTATGTCAAATTCATTAACAAATTTCAAAACACAAAACCCTATGACACAGACACAAATATTCAAATTTGTATTAAATGTGTAATTTCTGGAAATTGTAGTATATTTCACTGTTATCATCTAATGCCATCAAAATAAATAATTCTAAGTTTTCATCTCTATCAAGATTGAGATTCTCAATATTAGTATTCTGCTAGACATTTCTTCCAGGATAGCCCTGTATTGTTGTGTGCTGTTGAGTCAATTCCGAATTATGGCTCATAATAACCCTGCATTGGGTTTCCAAGAGTGATTGGTGGCTTTGAACTGCCAACCTTGTGAGTTGCAGTCTAGTACTTATCCTACAGCACAACATCAGGTCCCCTATATATGTGAATTTCAGATGATCAGTATACTCATCATGTCCACTAAATTTTCTTTTTCTTTTTAAAAGATTAAAATATCAGCTATTGAAATGGTGTGTTCATATGTCCATATTCTATATAACAACATAATAATTTTCAAATCCATTTCTTGCTCAATTACTTTATGTTAACTACCAATTCCTCAAAAAAATTACTGTCAAACAAAACTGAACTGAGATGGCTTCTCTACTAAATGAAAAAGAAAGAAAGTTTAAATGCAAGATGCCTACATTAAAACATAATTGTTGTTTGAGGGACTGATACAATAAAAGATGTACAATAGATTCAGAATAGAAAGATGTATTGATTTATGGAATAAAAATATAATTTTCATAGCCAACATTTAAAAAATATAATATAGATTGATAGTAATATTAAATACTAAATTCCATGTGTCAGGTGGTGTTTTAAGTTCATTATATATGTATTTAATGCTTCCCAGAGCATCGTGATAATAGTATCATAATTTTATGAGTAAGAAAAGGGAGCCAAAGGGAGCATAAATGACTTGCTCCATGTCAAACTTTCAAGGAGAATTAAGATGTTTTTAAAATGCACATAGTCCAATTCTAGAGACTAATTCATGACTAATATAATCAAACACATTACAAATCAGCTTATATAATAAATCATTGGATAAATGTACCATTAAAAGCCAACATATACATGTTAAGTGCAGTCCAGTCAGTTCTAACTCATAGTACCCTGTAGAGGATCTCTGAGGCTATAAATCTTTATGTGAACAGAAAGCTTCATCTTTCTCCCGAAGAGTGGCTAGTTGTTTCGAACTGCCTACTGACCTTTTGGTTCAAGGACAGTGCTAATTCTACAAAACTGTCATGCTCCCCAACTTACACTAGCATATTACAAAACATTCAGATTTACATTATTTGTTTTTGAAAGTACATATGCTTATTTTCCTGAAAATTATTTTCTGCGACAATGATCCATCTGCATGAAGGTTTTTGGCAACTTCATTAAAAAATTTAATGATGTTGTCAAATATATAAATGGATAATAATCTATGAAGAATAAGTCCTATCATGCACAAAAAGAGGTCAAAACTTGCCAACATATATACTGAGAGGGTCCATAGAAGTAAATTAGTTTTACTTCCTATTACTCATATTGGGCTTGCAACTAATAGCTCTTTAATATGTATGGTATATATGTGCCAATTTGACATGGAAGTGACTAAAACTCTGCTTTTTTGGAGTTCCTATCTATCAGCCTGCCATAATCATTTGACAATATTGAGGAGTCCTAGTGTGGTGCTGTGGAATTCTGCTGTGGCACTTTGGATTAATGAGCCAGACTGAAAAGCCGTTTGAACTGCAAGGTCGGCGATTCAAGCTCACCAGCTGCTCCTTGGAAACCCTATGAGTTAGAAACAACTCAATGGCACTTCACAGCACAACAACAAAGTGTGGTGCTGTAGGATAAGCACTGGACTGCTTCAAACCCACCAGCTATTCCTAGGAAACTCTAAACAGGATAATTTTGAGTCAGAATCAACTGGACGGTACTTAACCACTACAATAAGAATCTTAAATCATGAAATTATAAGTTAAATATTTTGTTAAATATAAACTTAGAAATCTCATTTTAATAAAATATCACAGACTTTACAAATAATGGTAAAAATGATCCTAGTCCCAGTTAAGTAATTTAAACAATCTTAATGACACTTCTTTATTATTCAAAATTAATAAATTATATGTACTAATTTCATCTTCATTGGCTTTAGTGGTTGGTGCATAAATTTGAATAATAGTGGTATTAACTGGGCTTCCCTGTAGGTGCATGGATATTATCCTGTCACTTACAGCGTTGTACCTCATGACTGATCTGAATATGTTCTTTTTGATGATGAATGCAACACCATTCCTTTTTAATTTGTCATTCCCTGTATAGTAAACCATGTGGTTGTCAGATTCAAAATGGCCAATACCAGTCCATTTCAGCTTACTAATGCCTAAGATATCGATGTTGATGCATTCCATTTCATTTTTGACAACTTCCAATTTTCCCAGATTCATACTT
>NW_006408765.1:644243-645701 GCF_000296735.1 Chrysochloris asiatica
AGATTAATACAGATTTGGAAGGAGAGGCAGACTACTTCTGAAAGTTTAGCTGAGATAAAAAAGTGAAAATGTTATTTTTGCCATGTCAGCTGTAGGGAAACTGGAATGGAAGAAAAGACACTGGCCAGATCAATATCTATAGGAAATGTATTCATTTGTTCAAGGAATGAAATAGCATCCAGAACAGCAGCTGCAACTGGAGTCACCACATAGCTAAATTTATGATAATCCATTGTCATTGTCCAACATACATCTCTTTGTTTGCATAGGCCAGATAGGTGAGTTAAATGGGCATGTGTTTGGAATCACCCCCTGCATCCTTCAAGTCCTTGATTGTAGCAGTAATCTCTGCAATCTCTCCAGAAATGTGGTATTGCTTTGCTTTACTATTTCCTAGTTTAAAGCAGTTCTAATGGTTTCCACTTGGTTTTTCCAACCAAAATAACACTTATTTCACATTTCCAGGATCCAGTGTGGGGGTTTTGCAAAGTGCTGAATATATATATTCTTATTATGGATTCTGGAATTGGGGAAATCACTACTGAATGGCTTCAGGGACCCACCGGACCCACAGTAAGATGAACCTTAGTTAAAGTTCCATTAATAACTTGACCTCCATATGCCCCAGGTTGTCTGGTTGGCCACTATGATGTTTTAGGTCTCCTAGAACTAGTGTAAATTCAGATCCAGTATCCTGTACACTCTGGAAAGCCTGATTATTTCCTTTTCCCTAGTGAACCATCGCCCTTGTAAAAGGCAGTAGCTCCCTGAAGGGAAGGTTGGCATTATAGAAGGGTCCTTCCTGAAGGGACCTGGACACTCTTTATTCAACTGGCTCAAGTCTGGGAATTGCTTGAGAAGCCATGACTCTCTGTTTTGTTAACTCAAGTTAGAATACTATTCACTTATCCTAGAATTCTGCTTCTTGTACAAATGAAGACATTGGCAAAGAACAAGGTATCAGGAATTGATGGAATGCAAATTGAACTTTTTCAACATACTGATGTGGCACTAGATATAGCAATCCATCTCTGCCAAGAAATCTGAAAGACAACTACCTGGCCAACTACTGGAAGAGAGCTGTATTTTTGTCCATTCCAAGGAGAGGTGACCCACCAGAATGCGGATATCATTGGACAATATCATTGATATCCCATGTGAGTAAGATTTTACTAAAAATGATACAAAGACAACTGTAATCATACATTGACAGAGAACTTCCAGAGGTTCAAGTCAGATTCAGAAGAGGACGTGGAAGGAAAGATATCATTGCTGATATCAGGTGGATCTTGGCTGAAAGCAAAGAATACCAGAAAGATGTTTACCTGTGCTTTACTGACTACACAAAGGCTTTCAGTACTGTGGATTAGGATAAGATGTGGACAACATTGTATTCAGGAACACTAATTGTGCTCATAATTATGTGCTGTACATAGATGAAGATGTAGTTATTCGAAC
>NW_006408765.1:647544-649255 GCF_000296735.1 Chrysochloris asiatica
CAGGCCCCTGCAGTCTCTTCCCGCTAGGCAGCATCTCACCATCGACCTGGTCTCCAGACACCTCTCACCCCACCGCTCCGTGGTCTGGGTTTCATTTAACACCTCTACCAGGTCTGCGCAGTTCTCACACATTGTTTAACCACCGTCCTCCATGATAGAAGCCCTTGTGATAGAAAAGACAAAATCAAGTATTACAATGAAGGTTCAAAGACCAGGAATTAGACAGCCAAAAGGAAGAACATGTCCAGCATTTCTCAAGCTGAAAGAACTGAAGATAATTTTCAAGCCTAGGCTTGCAATATTGAAGGACTCTAAAAATTAAGAAAGGTGTGTGACAGGGTTGTATTCTTTAATTATACTTATTCAACCTGTATGCTGAGCAAATAATCCAAGAAGCTGGGTTAAGAAAGCAGTCAAGAAATCAAGCAACATATTGCATTAGGTAAATCTGATGCACAAGACCTTTTTAAAGTGTTGAAGAGCAAAGATGTCAGATTGAGGACTAAGGTGCACCTGACCCAAGCCATGGTAATTTCAATAATCTCATATGCATGTGAAAGCTGGACAGTGAATAAGGAAGACTGTATAAGAATTGATGCATTTGAGTTATGGTGTTGGAGGAGAATATCGAAAGTGCCATGGGCTGCAAAATGAACCAACAGCTCTGTGTTGGAAGAAGTGCAGCCAGAGTGCTCCTTAGAGGCCAGGATGGTCAAACAATATAAAGAAGCAATTTTTCGAACAGAACATGAGAACACTGAATTGTTTAAAATTTAAAAAGGTGTGCGACAGGGTTGTATTCTTTTACCATACTTATTCAACCTGTATGCTGAGCACATAATCTGAGAAGCTGGGTTCTATGAAGAAAAATAAGGCATCAGCATTGGAAGAAGACTCATTAACAACCTGTGATATGCAGATGATACAACCTTGCTTGCTCAAAGTAAAGATGATTTAAAACATTTACTGATGAAGATCAAACAGACCAGCCTTCAGTATGGATTGCAGCTTAATGTAAAGAACCATGGGCTGCCATAGAACCAATGGATCAGTGTTGGAAGAATTTCAGCCAGAGTGCTCCTTAGAGGCCAGGATGGCCAAACTTCGTCTCTCATACGGTGGACATATTGTCAGGAGGGACCAGTCTGGAGCAGGATATCATGTTTGGTAAGGTGGAGGGTCACAGAAAAAGAGGAAGATTTCCAGTGACATGGATTGGAAAAGTGGCAGCATCAATGGGCTCAAGCGTGGCAACAATAGTGTGGTTGGCCCAGGATCGGGCAGTGTTTCGTTCTGCTGTACATAAGGTCGCTGTGAGTTGGTACTGATTTGATGCCAGCTAGCAACAACAACAACAACAAAAACAAAATATTGAATGATGCAGAAAGCATGTAAAACAGATGAAAGAAATGTACAAAGTCACTGTACCAAATGAAACAACAAAATAAGGCTGATATTCAATCATTTCAAATGGTAGCATCTAATCAAGAGCCAATGGTACTGAAAGAAGAAGCCCAAGGAACACTAGAGACATTGGCAAAGAACAAGGCTCCAGGAATTGATAGAACACAGATTCAAATATTTCAACAATGTAATTCAGCACTGGAGACACTTACTCATCTATGTCAGGAAATTTGGATGATAGCTACCTGACCAACTGATTGGAAGAGATGCATATCTGTGCCCATTCCAAAGACAGATGACTCGACGG
>NW_006408765.1:649355-656189 GCF_000296735.1 Chrysochloris asiatica
CCCTAGCCGCCATCAAGCCCCGCCTCTCCAGAACAACAAACTTTTATGAAGACACTGTATGTAAGTAGAAAGATAACAGAGAATAAGAATTCCAGCTCTGGTATTTATTAAGCAATCTGGGATTCACTATTCTGTCTCTTCATACTCCATTCTGAAAAGTGGTAGCAAATTCTATATTACAAGTGGTGGGAGAATTGAATTAGATAATGTATGAAATGTGCCAAGTACATAGATATTCTATAAAGTATCTTTTATAGCAATGGTCATTTATTTTTTCATTCCACATTCTTTGCAGCAATAACAATATAGGAAAATAGCTACTCATACAAATTTTGTGCAGTAAATCTATAAAACATGCAATTGCCAATCAATCCCCTCCTTGCTACAATCGAGTTAATTCTGACTCATAGCAACCCTATCAGTTAGAGTAGAACTGCACTATACTGTTTTCTAGTTTGAAATCTTTAGAGAAGCAGACTAACACATCATTCTCTCTGAGAGCAGCTGGTACGTAGTACTACTGACCTTTCCATTAAACAGCAAGCATTAAACCACTGCAACACCAGAGCCCCTTCACCAACAGATAATTTGCTGTTGTTGCTAAGTGCCATAGATTTGTTTCCAACTCTTAACATCCCTATATAGAGTCTCCAAGGAGCAGCAGCTAGTGGGTTTGAACTGCTAAGCTTGTGATTTATAGTACAGTGCTTGTCCTACAGTGCCACACCAGGCCTTCAATAGACAATGAAATATATATAAATTTCTTTATTTACATTATCCCCTCTTAATTTTCCTCATGTGCCATTTATACATAAGTCATTCATAGAACAAGCACTCAACTTCCAACCACAAAGCTCTTGGTTCACACTCATCAGCCACACCTCATAAGCCCTATACAACTCAATGGCACTTTATAACAACACTTATAAATGGGAAGTTAATAATTACTGGCATAATAAATATGATAAATATACTCAAATGTAATAAATATGTTCAATATTATTTGAAGAAAAAGATTTTTAACCATGTAACAGAAAGCACAGCTACTTACTAAACTTTAAAATATAACAATTAAAAGCATTTTATCTGAAGTTCACATGAAAATTTATTCTTAAAAAATAAGTATCAGATATTTGAGTAATATACCATTCTATAATAATTATAGATGAGTAAGTTAAGATAGAACACACATATTTTATTTAAATTATAAATGATTTGTTTCAGTAGTTGGGGCTGTAGTTAGACTTGAGGAAAATAATAAGAAGATATAATGAGATTACATAGTTTAATAGATTACTTAGACAAAAAGTGTGGCATCTTTGTAAGTGGAAAGTAATGGATGAAAAACAAATGTGGGCACCTTTCAATGCTGTTAACCGCAGCCCTATCCTCATCCATTCCCTGTCTGTACTCTACACATTCTCACTGGACAATCTCATGCATATTCAGTCTTTAGTTACTCATCACTAAGATAACATTTTCAAATCTTTTTTTGTTTTGTTTTGTTTTTTCCTTTTAGTTCTACATGGGCATATCCAATTGCCTATAAACATCTCTACTACAAAATCACATTGGTATCAAACTTTGAAATATACCAAAATTACCAAATTTGAATCCATTAGCTCCATCCTCCTGCCTGTGCCTCCTTTTTTTTGTGCATAAGGAAAGAAATCAGTATAAATTCTTGTTACCTACATACACCAAAAACTCATAGTTTGTGCGTTGTTTTGTTTTTTCCCTCTGTGCTTCCTGCATGAAATAACAAAACCTAAGGACTATTGATGGTGGGTGGGGAATGTAATTCATTGGCTAGAAGGTCAAACACTGTAAATCTTGGGTGAATAGAGAAGACAATTTACAATAAGAAGGAGGTTGGCAGAAGAATAATGCAGACATGAAAAAAATCATGGAGGAGTTCAAGGATTAATGGGAACAGAGGAAAGCACTTTTATTAAAGAGTTCTGGTAGCGTAGTGGTTACGAGTAAGGCTGCAAACCACAAGGTCAGCAGTTTGAAACTACCAGCTATTCCGTGGGAGAAAGATGAGGTGTTCTACTACCATAAAGATTTATAACCTCGTAAACCCTGTACAGGGTTGCTATGAGTCAGAACCGACTCCACAGCACATAACCAACCAAAACTAAATAAGTCGGGGAATAATAGGAAACATAAAACATTTTAAGATTAACTGAAGCAGCGATTATGACGTATTTGTGTTTTATACATACAGAAATTTGTATATGCAGCTCATTGCTGCATTTTAGAAGATTGTGTTAAGGGAGATGAGACTTATTGAAATCTTACATATAAGACTCTAGATGATAAGATCTCATTTTATCTCTCTTGTCACATGTCTTTATACAATTATCACTTTTATGCTTCAGTCACATTAAACTTTAACTTCCCAAAAGTGCCATCCACCTCTCCCAGTTCTGAGTCTGTGAAGATTGTGTTTCATTTACATAAGCCTCGCTTTCTTATATTTGATCTACGAATTATTTGGCATTATTTATTTCTTAACTCAAATGTATCTTCCTCCAGGAAAATATTTTTAATATCTAACTTAAATGTCCATATAGTGCTTTGCAGTAGTAACCAGCATTTTTATTATAACAACTCTGTTCGAGTTATACATTGTTGTTAGATAAGATAGAGTTGGTATCATCTCATACTGATCTTATGCACAATAGAATGAAACACTGTTTGGTCTTGTGCGTTCTTAGCAATCATTGTTAAGCTTAAACACATCGCTACTGCCCCTGTGCCAGTTGGAAGTCTTCCTCTTTTTTTATGACTCTCCTCATAGTATGTCTGAAATATGAGAGATGAAATCTCACCATCCTGGCTTTGAAAGAGCATTCTGGCTGTACTTCTTCCAACACCAATTAGTTTCTTCTTCTAGCAGTCCATGGTGTTCAGCATTCCTCTCTAACACCATAACTCAAAGGCATGAATTCTTCTACAGTCTTCCTTATTCACTGAACAACTTTCACAGACATTTGAGACTATTGAGAATACCAACAAAAATAACCTGCCCTAGAGATTTAAGGATCATCAACATTTGCATAAGTCTGTTTCTTCACACTAGTCTCTTTCTCCTATTGGCTTTTTATTTATTATTTTTTCAAAGCACTTTGACCAATACAAGAATCTAAGATGCTAACTCAAAGGTCAGTATTTCAGCCTACCAGCTGTTCTTGAAATTGAAAAAAAAACAACAACTAAGAACACACTCAGCATTTCTCAAGATAAAATGACTGAAAACAAAATTTAAGTCTCAAGTTAAAATAATGATGGATTCTATGGGCAGAAGAGCACTGGTGTGGTGGTGTAAGATAAGCACTGGAATGGTAATTGCAAAGTCAGCAGTTGAATCTCATCAGTCAGGGCTGTGTGATTAGGAACAATGGCAGTGTATAAGGTTTCTGAGGAGCAACTGGTGAGCTTGAACTACCAACATTGCAGTTCAAACCAACATTATGGTCAAGTGATTATCCAACAGAACTATTAGGACTCCAAACAGGACTACAGTTTCCAATTAATTATACACTAATCTACATGTGGAGTCCTGGTGTGGTGCTGTGGCTTAATGCGCCAGATTGCAAAGCCATTTGAACTGCAAGGTCTGTGGTTCAAGCTCACCAGCTGGCTCCTCAGAAACCCTATACAGGGTCGCTATGGGTCGGAACCAACTCTACAGCACTTAACAACAACAATTTACATGTTGCTAAGAAGAAAATTTGTAATGACTACTATTTAAAATCAGTCAACTTTAAATAAAGAATATTACTTGCAACCACGTGTGTGACGCTCATCTAATTAGTTTAAGATCTCAGATAAAACAAAACAAAAAAATCCCTAAGATTTATTAGATAAAAAAAGAAATTCTGAATCTAAATTGTACCATAAATTGTGGTGCTGTGGATTAATATGCTGGACTGCAAAGTCAGTTTGAACTGCAAGGTTGGTGGTTCAAGCTCACCAGATGCTCCTCGGAAAACCCCATACAGGGTTGCTATGGGTCAGAACCAACTTGATGGCACTTAACAACAACAGCAACATAATCCCATAACCAGTACTTATTCTCTAAATAAAGGCATGATCCAAAGTCCTGGGATGGCGCTGTGGGTTAATGTGTCAGACTGCAAAGTTGTTTGAACTGCAAGGTCGGTGCTTTAAGCTCACCAGCTGCTCCTTGGAAACCCTATACAGGGTCACTATGAGTCGGAATCGACTCGACAGCACTTAGCAACAACATAGGCTCAAACTGATTATCATTAACAAAGAATCATTGTATCTTTAAGATCATATGGCCTAGAAAACAGACCAGCTTGCACTTCAGGTTGAGCCTGTTGCGTCTTCTCATGTTTTGTGTCCCAATCCAAATCAGCAGCTTTCAGAGCTAATTGGCAATGGATTAGAATAGCATACCACATTTCTCTTAGACTGTGTTCTTATTTTTGCTTTCTACCCATTTATAAATAAAGTGGATGGGAAAAAAGGATGAGGTACAACAGTACATGGGCTAAACAGAAGATTGCAAAGGATAGCTCAAGAAGACAAATATAATTTATAATTAATCGTGCAAAGACTTGGAATTAGCTCTGACCTCCCAGAGAGCAGGTATGTGCTGGGGGGTGGAGGAAAGTGGGAGTTAGTCGCCAGGAGAACATGGGGGGGAAAAGAAATTGTACATTTTACATGTCTAGCACGATTCTACTCTTCCAGGCCTTTCTCTGAAGCCAAAGATGCTCACACGATAGTGGAGCCACATCTGGCCAGCCATTTATTATTTAGTCTCCCTCTTTCACCAGCCATTCTCAGCCTCTCCTCCCAAAAAATACTCCATCCACTTCCTTAATCTTTTTTTTGAAGTTCAGGATGCCATAATTTTCATTGTGTCTATTTTATTTGGTCTCTCGTATCTTTGTTTAGAGGACCCACATAGTGTGCCTGCCTATTCTGCCATCTGTGGAAGTCCACACAATTTTTTTTTATGTACTGGGAAAGCAAAAAAAAAAAAATTATGTGACTCTCTTTATTGTAGTATTTGCTTTATTGCAGTCATCTTGAATTGAACTAGCAATATCTCTGAAGTAAGCTGGTATTAGTCTTTTATGTGTTAGCCCATCCAATAAAAAAAGAAACACTACTGTTGAATCAATGCTGTCTCATGGAGACCTTGTAGGATAGAGCAGAGCTGTCCCATAGTGTTTCCTATTCTAGCTATACATGTTTATGAAAGCTGATTTTTATATCTTTCTTCTACAAAACAGCTGATCAAGGTGGTTCACTGTGCAAAGAGATGTAGTTCCAAAGAATGTGTTTTACTCCTTACTCCTTCTTTGATGGTAGTGAGATTCCCTCTTCCTATTTCTGAAATAGTTCATTTTGAACCCACTTTCAAGTTCAAAGTTTTTACAAAACTTGTAACTCTATTAACAGTCACAACTGAATCATATCATCCTATCAGCTTCTTCTCCCACCTTTTCTTACTCAGACCTATCAGGAAAAGTTGTTTGGGGGGACTATAAGCAAAATAGTCATATGAAGCAATCTGTTGTTCTGCAATGGAAAATAATAATAAAGAGAACATATAGAATTCAGGTGATTTAACTTTAGCCCAATTCTCCTCCACCTGAAAAATCTTAGAGACTTCAAATAGACTTGTTAAAAAAAAAATGCAGTTGAAAACTGATTATATGACACTCATGAAACTCAACTGTCTTGTAGTCATTGACTTTGATACCCTGTGACACCTAAAACTTACATTATGAATATACAAAAATTTCACATGTCAAATCTCATTTAAAAATTTCCTAAAAATAGCACTTCTACCTCATAGAGTGAAAACACTTGGCAACACTTTGGATAACAAGTTAAGCTACTAATCACAAGTTCAGAAGTTTGAATCTACCAGACACTCCATGAGAAAGATGAGATTTTCTTCTCCCATAAACAATTACAGCCTTGATAACCTTTTACAAGATCACTATGAGTTAGAACTGACTCAACAGCACTTAAATAAAAACAACAAACCAAAATCTTCAGTCTGAAATTGATCAAATAAGCAATCACAGTGTAATGATAATTACCAGTATTGGGATGCAAAAGTTGGGAACAAACACAAGAGATCAGTAGTTGAAAAATATGGCTTTGGTGGAGATCTCATGATAGAATTGTGTAAGACCAATGACGAGTTCATTGCAAATGCCTTTTTAAAATAACATTAAAGGTAACTATATACATGGACCTCACCAGATAGCATACACAGAAATCAAATTGACTTCATTGTGGAAAGAGATGTTGAAAAAACTTCATATCATCAGCTAAAACCAGGCTGTGAAACAGAAAACCAATTGTTCATAAAGAAGTTCAGGCTAAAGGTGGAGAAAGTTAAAAGAAGTCCATTAGAGCCAAAATTTGACTTTGAACATATCCTATCTGAATTTAGAGATCACGTCAAGAACAGATATGATGCATTAGACACTAATGACCAAAGACCAGAAGAGTTATGGAATGACATCAAGAACAGTATACAGAAAGAAAGAAATAGGTCATTAATAAGACAAGAAAGAAGAAAAGAGCAAAAGATAGGCCAGAAGAGACTCTGAAATGTCCTATCCAACACAGAGACACTAAAACAAATGGAAGAAATGAGGAAATAAAAGAGCTGAACAGAAAATTTCAAAGGGCAGATGTTGTTGTGTTGTCAGGTGCCATCGAGTCAGAACTGACTCATAGCAACCCCATGCACAGCAGAACGAAACAATGTCCGATCCTGGGCCAACCTCACTACCGCCGCCACACTTGATGCCATCAATGATGCCACCT
>NW_006408765.1:661579-670159 GCF_000296735.1 Chrysochloris asiatica
TGAAAGAAGAAGCCCAAGGAACACTAG
The DNA here is from genome assembly GCF_000296735.1 of Chrysochloris asiatica. Lineage (NCBI taxonomy): Eukaryota > Metazoa > Chordata > Mammalia > Afrosoricida > Chrysochloridae > Chrysochloris > Chrysochloris asiatica. The sequence goes on from NW_006408765.1 coordinate 661,607, forward strand.
AGACATTGGCAAAGAACAAGGCTCCAGGAATTGATAGAACACAGATTCAAATATTTCAACAATGTAATTCAGCACTGGAGACACTTACTCATCTATGTCAGGAAATTTGGATGATAGCTACCTGACCAACTGATTGGAAGAGATGCATATCTGTGCCCATTCCAAAGAGAGATGACTCGACGGAATGTGGAAATCATCTAACAATACTATTAATATTACATGCAAGTAAATTTTTGCTAAATAATTTTTTCAAAACTGTCAGCAATGGTTACATTGACATGGAACTTCCAGAGGTTCATGCCAAATTCATATGAGGACATGGAAGAACACTTAATTGTGCTCATGGGAAACTGGTACATAGACTAAGAGGCAGTCATTCAAACAGAATAAGGGGATACTGGATGGTTTCAAACCAGGAAAGGTATGTATCTGGGTTGCATTCTTTCCCCATACTTATTCAATCTGTTTGCAGAGCAAATAATCCAAGAATCTGGATTATATGAAGAAAAACATGGCATCAGCATTGGAGGAAGGTTCATTAACAACCTGTGATAGTCAAATGATGCAAAATTGCTTGATGAAATGGAAGAGGACTTAAAGCACTTACTGATGAGTCTATTGTTCTACATTCTAGTTACTGCATAGTGTCTGAGTTCTTAAAAACTGGCCATCGAAGACACAAAACTTAATCTGTATTATCCTGCTACAACGGAAAAAACAGAAGCATTAGGGAAAGGAAGAAGAAATAGTATATGTAGTTAATTGCCCCCTGAATAACTGTCCCCTTTGCCATGAGACTAGAAGTACTGGATGGTACCCAGCTAATATTAGTGAACAATTCCATCAAAGACTCTTTAGAAAAATTCTGTTCAAAGGTGTAAAGTACAAAACATAATTTCATATTTTTATCAAATCCATATTTTCTGGAGCCGTTGAGATTGGATTAACCTCCCAAAATACTACACTAATATAAATTTTAAACTTTAAGCCAAAATATCCCCTAAAGTCTTGTTCATGACAAACAACAACTCAGCTTATCTAGTAAAGAATGTCTTAGTACTGTCTATCCGTGATCAAATTGACAACAGCAACTCAAAAGATGAGATAGGAAACCTAAGGAGTAGTAAGTTCAAGCTAGTGGGCCAGAAGCAATTTGAAAAAGGAGGGTGAGAATGTTTGCATAACTTGAAAAATGTAATCAATGTCTATGAATCGTACAAGTAGAAATTGTTGAGTTGGTGAAGGTTCTGCTTTGTATATTAATAACAATAAAAATAAAATAAATTAAACAAATAAAAAGATATTGAAATCAGAATAAAATGGGTTAATATTTGGGACTGTAAATGGTGTTCAACAGTTTAATATCAATCAATGTAATTCGCCATATCAACAGGCTAACACAGTAAAATGTGATATATTTAACAATACAATACCTATGACTAAATTAAAGATGCATTCACAAAAAAATCTCAGTAAACTTGGAAAGACAGTATTCAGAAGAAGATTTAAAATAGCAGGCCTGAGGCTATCATCTATAAAATGGAATCCTTGCAATTTGGACCTAGAATGTTGTTTTAGAATTTGAATTAAGAAGTTTAATTTCCCACCATTTTCTGGATTGTTTACTCAGTGGATGTAGGTGATTCAGTAGTAGATAGAATCCTTACTTTCTTTGTAGGAACTGGGTTCTTAATACCAGTCGATGACCCTTATGTGTAGCTACCACCCTATTGACAGAGAGGCTTGTTTGCCGCTATAATGTTGAACAGACTTCAGCAGAGATTACAAATTTAAATGATTTGGAAAGAAAGACCAGGCAAAATACTTTGAAAAATTATCCAGTGAAAATTCTGAAGGTCACAACTGTCTGATCTGCAACCAATCATGTGGATGGAAGTTGTTGTTGTTGTTGTTAAGTGCTGTTGTATAAGTTCTCACTCATAGTGACTCTGTATAGGCTTTCCAAGGAGCTGCTAGTGAGTGCTTATCCTACAGCACCTCACCAGGACTTCCAGATGGTAATAGAACTGGGCAACATTTTGCTCCATTTGCAAGGTGTTGCCATGAGTATGGGGTAACATGAAGACAGGTAACAAGAAGTGTGTGCTGTGCAGTCGATTCTAACTCATAGTAAACCTATAGAATGCCAGGGTTGCAATATTGATGGGACAAGATCATACTTTCTCCAGAGCAGCCACTAACTGTGGCTCTTACAGTTAATATCCAAGCATTTAACCACTATGCAAGTAGAGCTCATATCCATATATATCATGCATATTTATATGTCAATATACATATACATAGAGAGAGAGAGACTTAACAGCACTTAACAACAACACTATATAAATATTGTTGCTAAGTGCTGTTGAGTTTGTACCTATGGCTTTGCAGTTAGCAGTCCAGACGTTATCCTACAGTGCCATACCAGGACTCCATACGTATATATGTACACATATGATGTGTTAATTATGGGGTTTGCTTCGAGGGAACTAGAATGATTTTATTTTAAACATTTCTGCTATTCTGTTGCTAGAAATAAAATATTGATATTACATGATTTTGTGATAATTATCATCAGAGACTTTTTCAACTCAGAAAGTTGTGTTAAAACATATAGTTCATAAATAACAACTAACAATTATTTAAATCTTAAGTAGATGAGTAATCATATCATCTTCTTCAAGAACTGAAGAGACAGTTTTGAATATGTCACAACTAGGAATAGTGGTACAGGTATTAATTAAATTAACATTTTAAAGTTTGTAGAGTGATTCAAACATAGAAGCCATTTTGTTTTAAACTTAAGATAGGTTTTAACTCAGGTTCTTAGAGTAAAAAAAACAAAGATGAGTGAATGTAATTTTAAAAGGAGAAAACATTTCAGTGTTCAATTACACCTACCTTTAGATGAACTCTTCCTTCTAATGGCTAGATTTCAACAATTTTCTACATTCACTTTTGTTGTTGTTGTTATGTGTCTTGGAGTCGGTTCCGATTCATAACCCTGGTACAGGGTTTCCGAGGCTGTAAATCTTTATCAGAGCAGAAAGCCTCATCTTTCTCCGGCGGAACAGCTGGTAGTTTTGAACTGCTGACCCTGAGATTAGCAGCCTGGTTCGTAACCACTACGCTACCAGAGCTCCTTTTTTTTTAAGTGTAGCCATTTACAGTGATCTACCCTGTGTGCTCTGGTAGTGTAGTGGTTACAAATCCGGCTGCTAACCTCAAGGTCAGCAGTTCAAAACTACCAGTGGTTCCATGGGAGAAGGATGAGGCGTTCTGCTCCTGTAAAGATTTACAGTCTCAGAAACCCTGTGCAGGGTCAGTATGAGTCTGAATCGACTCCATGGTACTTAACAACAACAACCCTGGTGTGGCATTGTGGGTAAATGTGTTGGACTGCAAGCTTGATTTGAACTTCATCGTCGACAGTTCAAGCTCACCAGTCACTCACTGGAAATCCTATACAGGGTCACTGTGAATCGGACACAACTTGATGGCACTTAGCAATAACAACAACCATTCATATCTTGAACATAATCTGAAAAACAGAAGCTAAGGAAAGAAAAAAAAGAAATTAAATTTTATCTTAATTTAGGAACTTGAAGTTTATCAAGATTAGAACATAGATGCCAGAAATCATATCATGCACTATAAGTATGAATCATTCTGCTTTTCCTTACATAAAGTTTTGAAAAGGAGCACTTTTTTCCCCCACAAAATAAGGATTAATATTTGTAACAAATGAAACACCATCATAATACTAAGACTACACAATGTGAAATGGCATAATCAAACATCTGTGCTTGCTCTTTAGGAAAGAAATGATCCCAGATAAAAGCTACTGTAAAAGGATAAATACCTTTATGCTAAACAGCCATCATTAAAAGCTTTCTTGTTGAAAAAAAAAAAAAAAAACTATAAAAAATGAGCACATCGGGGAGCCATCAAGGCAAGCAACTAAGTCCCTCAGGACAAACCCCCTTCTAAGACTGAAACTCAAAGGGAATACACAAGCAGTCATGTAAGCTTTCTGACGGCCACATTGGTCTACTGATGAGTAAAAGTAGGGGGAAAAAAGCAATGAAGATATGGGCTAAGTTTGACCACATTTTTTAGACCTGGAGATGAGAGAGAGAAAAGGAAGGGCTGGCTGCACAGAAGTATGGTGAGACCTGGGGACTCCTGGGCTCATGGATCAGGATATAGCAATGAAGGGCTAGAGCTGACAGTGAATCTTCCAGATGATATGAAGTGAGGGGAGATACACAAATATGCCCAAACTTGCAGAGATAGTTCCCATTTGATCTCGCTTCAATGGCTGGAAGATAAGAACTGAACTAGAGGAAGATAAAAAAAAATCTGTTTTTGATAAAGGAAACAAGTGTAAATTGCTACAATTTGATGAACTTGACCCATACTTATGGAAGTAGTAGCTCAAAATACCAACTGAAAGGGAAGTAATCATCACATCAAGAATCATTTCCATCCCCTTACATAGGATGCAAATGATGAGTGCAAAACCGGTGTTCTGCCGTGTAAACTAGCAATCAATTCACAATAAAAACTTTTTAAAAATGAGCATGTATGTAAGATGAAGATAATTTTCCACAATAAAAATAACATTTTAGTATAATCTCATCATTTACCGTAGAAAATATGATTAAACTTATTCTGTTAAAACATGGAATTTATTACTGTATAAAGTAAGCAGTATATATGGTAGAGATTTTATCTTTGTAAACGAAATTTTCTGTTGTGGTAAATATGATAAAATCTATACTGCTAAAAGATGGACTTAAAGGTAATAAATTACTGTATATATTAATAAATATATATTATACATCTTTATATTTTGATTTTTAAAATTAAACTTTCTCTTTTAAGATAATTATAGATGCATATTTACTTATAGCAAATAATATGCTTATCCTTCTATGTACTCTTTACCCTCAAAATTCAAAGTATATTATCATAGTTGGCATACTGATATTGTTACAGTTGTTACACCACCAAATATATTCTATATGTTAACTGGATGCCCATTAGTAACTATATCCATATCTCTCCAGTTTTTCATCCTCCTTAGCCTCTGTCAACCATTAATGTCTTCTCTGTTTCTACAACAATACTAATTCAAAGTGTTATATAATTTTATTATATACAGTGTGGCTGCCTTTTTTAGTCAGCACAATGTCATGCAGATCTATCAATGTTATTACAAATAATGTTCACTCTTTGTTTTATTGTTTAAAAGTATATCACATAATGGATATACCAGAGTGTGTTTCCTCATGCACGTAGTAAAGCACAGGGTAACTCTTTGCAGTTTGAGGCAGTGACAAATCTGCAACGACAGGTAAAGCTGTGCTAAAAATGGATCTACACATTTTTTGTGTACCTGAATTCCATTTCTAGAGGATAAATATGCATAATCAATATTGCTTAGTTGTATGTTTAGTTTATAAAGACAACAAAAACAAAAATAAATCCCAAATGGTCTAACAGAATATGATTTTATATTCCCTACAAAAAGGTATAAGTGATCCAATTTCTCTGTAACTTTGCCACTATTTGGTTTGTCTTATTTTAAATTTTAGCTATTAGAATTAGAAACTCTAAGGCAACAGCAACAAAGGAAAAAATAAGAAATTTATAGGAAAAAAAAACTCAGCACAAGAAAATATGTGATTAAGAGAAACTATTAATACTACAAAAAATGCAGCAAAATGATAGCTGCAAATACATACCTATAGATAATTACATTGAATGTAAATAGATTAAATGCAACCATTCAGAGATGAAGAGTAGGAGAATGAGTAAGAAAATATGACCTATCAACATTCTATCTATAAAAGATTTATCTTACTTATCTTACACTTAAATTCAAAGGATGGAAAACATATATTAATCAAATTGTAACCAAAAAAGAGCAATAATAGCAATATTAATTTCTGATAAAATAGACTTGATTGCAAAAAAGAAAAAAAAAAAAAAAACAGCAAAAGAGACAAGGAAGGACTTTGTATAATGATTAAAGGGTCAATCGAACAATAATAAATATCTACTTACCCAATGAAACAGTCCCAAAATACATAAATCAAACTTTTACAGGATTGAAAAAAGAAATAGTCAACTCAACATTAGTAGCAGGAGACTTTAATACTCTTCTTTTGATGAAGGACAGAACAGCTAGAAAGATAATCAACCAAAATACAGAAAAATCTAAGCAGCACAATTAATTAATTCGACCTCATAGCTGTATACAGACCACTCCACTCCAAAAGATCACATTAAACATGTTTTGTATTCCACTGGGCATGGTACATTCTCCAGAATAAAGCTTTATGTTAGGCCATAAAGCAAGACTCAATACATTTAATAACATAGACATAATAAAATGAATCCTTACAGATCACAATGCTATAAAATTAGACATCATCAACAGGATGATCAAGAGAAAAATGAAATAAATGGCAATGGAGTAATATGCTGCTTAATAACCAGACAAGAATGCCATTTATTTCCAGTCCTATACAGTATTCTGTCCTTCGGAAATCCTATACACTATCGCTATGGGTCGGAATTGATTATACAGCACTTAACAACAACAACAACATATTTTATCTGAACTCCTAGACAGAGCAATAAGGTGACCCAACAGAATGCGGAAATCAGTGGACAATCTCTTTGATATATCATGCAAGTAAAGTTTTGTTAAAGGTAATGCAGAAATGCCTACAATCATACATTGACAAAGAACTTCCAGACAGTCAAGCCAGATTCAGAAGAGGCCGTGGAATGAGGGATATCATTGCTGATGCCCGATGGATCTTGGCTGAAAGCAGAGGATATCAGAACAATGTTTACCTGGTTTTTTATTGACTATGCAAAGGCTTTTGATTGTGTGGATCATGACAAGCTACGGACAATATTGTGAAGTATGAATATTCCGGAACATTTAATTGTGCTCATGAGGAATCTGTACCTGGACAAAGAGGCAGTTGTTTGAACAGAACATGGGAACACTAAATGGTTTAAAATTAAGAAAGGTGTGTGTCAAGGTTGTATTCTTTCACCATACTTATTCAACCTGTATGCTGAGCAAATAATGTGAGAAGCTGGGTTCTATGAAGAAAAATGTGGCATCAGGATTGGAGGAAGACTCATTAACAACTTGTAATATGCAGATGATACAACTTTGCTTGCTGAAAGTGAAGAGGACTTAAAGCATTACTGATGAAGATCAAAGAGCACAGCCTTCGGTATGGATTGCATCTCAATGTAAAGAAAACAAAAATCTTCACCACTGGACCAATCAATAACATTCTTATCAATGGAGAAAAGATTGAAGTTGTCAAGGACTTCATTCTTCTTGGATCAACTATCAACATTCACGAAGCCACAGTCAAGAGATCAAACGACGTACTGCATTGTGCAGCAAATGTTTGGTATTTTCAATAACCTCATATGCATGTGAAATCTTAACAGTGAATAAGGAAGACCATCAGTTCTTATTGAGGCTTTTGAGTTTTGGTGTTGGAGGAGAATATTGAAAGTGCCATGGGTTGTCAAAAGAACCAGCAGTTCTGTGTTGCAAGAAGTGCAGCCAGAGTGCTCCTTGGAGGCCAAGACAGCTAGACTTTGGACATATTGTCAGGAAGGACCAGTCACTGGAGAAGAATATCATGTTTGGTTAGGTGGAGGGTCACAGAAAAAGAGGAAGACCTCCAGTGAGATAGATTAGCAAAGTGGCAGCATCAATGTGCTCAAGTGTGGCAAAAATTGAGTGTGGCAAAAATTGAGTGTGGCAAAAATTGTGAGGTTGGCCCAATATTAGGCAGTGTTTCGTTCTGTTTTGCATAGGGTCTTATGAGTCAGTACCGATTCGATAGAACCTAACAACAATATTCAAAGTCCTATTTAGGCTGTCAAGGACTTGTTTTTTAATTTTCTTCAGCATCAACCTTAATTTGCATATGAGCAATTGATGGTCTTTTCTTCATTCTTCCCATGGCTTTGTTTTGACTGATGATATGGAATTTTTCCACTGTCTCTTTCCACAGATGTAGTCAACTTGATTTCTGTGTATTCGAATTAGTAGGGGGTCATATGTATAGTTATCTTTTATGCTTTTTTAAAAGTTATTTGCAGTGAACAAGTGACTGGTTTTGCAGAATTCTATCTTGAGTTTCCCAGCATTGTTTCTATAAAACAGGCCATATTTTCCAAGTACTGATCTTTCCTCTTTGTTTCCAACCTTTACGTTCCAATTGTCTACAATGATCAACACATCTTTTTTTTTTTTTTTTTCAATGTTTTATTGTGAATTATATGATAGTTTACATGAGAGAACTCTAGTTTTACATTCATTCCATCACATATCATTACATTGCCATGGTTCCAATCCTCTCCATGCATCATCTCCTGACCAAAGGGCATATCCTGGAAGCCCGTCCTCTGCACTTCCCCCACCCCCAGTCTTTGGCCCACAGTTCCCCTCCCTCTCTGGTTCCAAAGTCCCCAGCCGCTCCATCCCTCCATGTCATCATC
>NW_006408765.1:670515-672610 GCF_000296735.1 Chrysochloris asiatica
ACTTCTTGCCTTTGTAGTCCCTCCTTCACCATTTGGATATCCAATGTCCAACTTGCCCTTCTCTGTCCACTCTGTGTGTGGAGGGGGTGTGAATATTTCCTGCTGTAAGGATTTGTCACTTCTTTTGAGTCACTGCATTCGTATGCATAGGTCAAGTTCATCAGATTGAATCAGCTCAATCATCTCTTTTTTTTTTAAATCTCCCCTCTACCCCCCACCTTTTTTCTTCTCCTGGTTGAGCTCTGATTATCCAGTCAGCTGGTCCTGGTCACGTGGGTGTCATCTGCAAGTGTGGGTGTTTTTGTGCATATGCCCTCTCTTCCCATCAGCCAGCAGCTCCATTCTCCACTCGAGTCCTCCGTGGCCACGTCACTGACTCTGGGCCCAGGAGTCCTCGGGTCTCCTCGCACTGCTTGCCAATCAGGTCCCCAACCGGGTCCACAGAAGTCCTCTGAATATTGTGAGGTTTAGTTTGCCGCTTCATTGCTGCCTTTACCCCACTTATCCCCAATGGTGATGTGTGTGTTTACCAATCTGAGCGTGCATTTCCTCTGAGTCTCAGTTTTGGGAGGGGGCCTACGTTGGTAGCACCCGACCAACTGCCCTAATGTCTCCTAGGGAAACGACCCATTTGTTCCCGTAGTAACAGTCCATCTGTCTCCATTGTATCATATTTTTCCTGTAGGTCCTCCATTCGAGATGTATCTTTTGTTCTTCTCACCGCTCCATGCTCGTAAGCTCATCCTTTCAAGTGGGGATTTCTCATCTCTGGTGATCTGGATGTGGTTCTGGCTTCCACCTATAGTTCTATGTATTGCAGAGACTCCACAGAAAGCCTCATTCACCGGGTACGCTGTAGCCCCATTTTAGGTATTCCAATCAGTTATAGGCAGAAGACGGACTTACAAGCCATCTAGTATGATGTTTCTGACTATTCCTTTTTCTCCCCCTCCAATGTCTACTCTATATTATAATGCAAGGAAAACCAAGATTCCAAAAACAATCAAGCATCTTAACATGATTCCCCGCCCATTCCAACCATGACTCAATCCCTGTATCTCAGAGCCCTGGAGTTCCAAGGCTGTGCACACATCGTCCTTTATCTCTGTCCCACTTGGCTCATTCAAACATGCCCAATTGTTCTCCCATCTGCCCCATTTCTCCACTTCCCTCTCCCTCCCTGTATATTGCCCCCCTCCCCATCACCCAGGCTTTCCTGAGTCCAATCCCCAACCTGTGCTCCACCTTTCCCCCTTCCCCCCACCCACCACCAATTCCCCAGCAACCAACAAAAACTTCCCCCTACCCTCTTTAGTATAATTTCTTTTTCTTAGTCTTTTACAGTAGTGATACCATGCAGTATTTCTCGTTTTGTGACTGACTAATTTCACTCAGCATAATGTCCTCAAGATTCATCCATGTTATGTGGTGGCTTGCGGCTTCCTTGTTATCCTTCAGTGTAGCATAATATTCCATTGTGCATATGTACCACAGTTTGTTTATCCATTCTTCAGTTGATAGGCACTTTGGCTGTTTCCATCTTTTTGCTATTGTAAATAATGCTGCTATAAACATTGGTGTGCATATATCTTCTCATGTGTGTCTCGTTTTCCTTGTGGGTAAATATCGAGTAGAGGAATTGCTGGATCGTAAGATATTTATATTTTCAGGCTTTTGAGGAATCGCCATATTGCTTTCCAGAGAGGTTGGACCATTTTGCAGTCCCACCAGCAATGCAGGAGTGTCCCATTCTCTCCACATCCCCGCCAGCATTTATTGTCTTCTCCATTTTTCATCTTTGCTGTTATTGTTGATGTGAGATGATATCTTATTGTTGTTTTGATTTGCATCTCCCTAATGGCTAGTGATCGTGAGCATTTCTTCATATGTTTGTTTCCTGCCCTGGTCTCTTCCTTAGTGAAGTGTCTGTTCATATCCTGTGCCCACTTTTTAATTGGGTTATTTTTCTTTTTCTTGTAGTGGTGTTGCAGTTTCCTGTATATTCTGGAAATGATTCCCTTGTCTGATATGTCATTGCAAAAGATTTTTTCCCATTCTGTGGGTTCCCTTTTTACTCTTCTGGTGAAGTCTTTTG
>NW_006408765.1:674095-690066 GCF_000296735.1 Chrysochloris asiatica
AACAACAAATTTGTTATTAAGGAGCTCTGTTTGCGTAGTGGTTACGAATCGGGCTGCGAACCTTAAGGTCAGCAGTTCGAAACTACCTGCGGTTCCGTGGGAGAAAGATGAGGCAGTTTGCTCCCATAAAGATTTACAGCCTCGGAAACCCTGTACAGGGTCGCTATGGTGGGAACCGAATCAACAGCACTTAACAACAACAACAATTTATTATTGCTAAGTGCTGTCAAATCAGTTCTAATAGTGGTCCTGTATAGGGTTTTTGAGGTTGTAAACTTGTGTAGCAGTTGAATAACCACACTCCAGGGACCTTAATACATGGAATAAATACATTATAAGACATAACTAAAAATACACAAATAGTAAAAGTCATACTAGAAAACTGGGACCGCCTAAAAAATTCAGCATTTATGTACACCAAAAGACTTTTGTTGTTGTTGCTATGTACCGTGGAGTTTGTTCTAACTCATAGTGACCCTGTACAGGTTTTTTTGAGGCTGTAAATCTTTATGGGATCAGAAAGCCTCATCTTTCTCCCATGGAACAGCTGGTAGTTTGAACTGCTGACCCTGAGGTTAGCAATTCGATTCGTACCAGTATGCTACCAGAGCTCCAAAAAACTTTACCAAAGTGTAAAAATGGAATCTACAGACTGGGGAAATTTTTGGCAGTGACATATCAAGCAACTGACTAATTTTTAAATCTTATAGAATGCTTCAATAACTTAACAAGAAAATGACAAACAATTCAATTAAAAATTAGCAGAGAACGCCAACAGACATTTCACCAAAGAAGACCTTCAGGCAGCCACCAAACCATTAAAGATGTCTCACAATCACTAGTCATTTTTGTTTATGTGGCACCAAATTAATTTTTACTCATAATAATTCTGTATAGGGTTGTCAAGTTTAATCTTGGTGGATTTGAACAGCCAGTCTTGCAGTTAACAGTCTACAATGTCACAACAGGACTTCTCATTAGCCATTGTTGTTGACTCATAGTGAATCAAAGTACGTCAAGGAACACTACCCAATGCTGCGCCATCCTCCTAATTGTTGTTATGTTTGAGCCCATTTTTGCTGCCACTATGTCAATTCATCTCTTTAAGGATCTTCTTTTATATTGACTTTCATTTTAGCAAGCATAATGTCCTTCTCCAAAGATTGGACCAACCTGGCTTCTATGGAGCATTCTGATCACACTTCTTCTAATACAGACATGTTTGTTCCACTGGGAGTCCATGGAGCTGTCAATATCGTTCTCCAACACCATAATTCAAATGCATCAATACTCTATAATCTCACTTATTCATTGTCCAACTTTCTAAAGTATATGAGTCAAATGAAAACACCATGGCTTAGACTTCAAACAGGATTTTAAGACTTGAAAGAGTTCTTTTGCAGTAGATTTGCCTACTGCAATACATCATTTCATTTCTTGACAACCACTTTGATGAGTTTTGATTGTGAATCCAAGCAAAACAGAATCTTTGACAACTCCAATCTTTTCTCCTTTTTATCATGATGTAATTTATTTATCCAGTTTGAAGATTTTTGTTTGTATGTTGAGGTGCAATACATATTGAAGGATGGCTGTTGTTTTGTTAAGTGCCATCAAGTTGATTCCCACTCCTGGCAACCCTGTATAACATGTCTGAGGAGTGGATGGTAAGTTTGAACTCCTGACTTTGTATTCAAAATGATTTTGCAGTCCATGTTTATGCTACAGCACCACACCAGTCTTTAATAATTATATGTAAGTATTTTAAGTATTCTTTGCTTTCTGGTGTGGCGCTGTGGGTTAATGCGCTAGACTGCAAAGTCAGTTTGAACTGCAAGGTTAGTGGTTCAAGCTCACCAGTCACTCCTTGGAAACTCTCTAGAGGATCGCTATGGGTCGGAACCAACTCAGCGGCACTTAACAACAGCAACATTTTAAGTACTCTTTGCTTCCAGAAAGCAAGGTTGCATCATCTGCATAGCACAGGTTGTTAATGAGTCTTCCTTCGATCATGCTGCTATATTCTTCCTAATATAATCCAGTTTCTCAGATTATTTTCTCATTATACACATTAAATAAGTATCATGAATTGATACAACCCGGGCATACTCTTTTTCTGAGTTTAAACCATTCATAGCCCCTGTTCTGTTTGAACAACTACCTCTTGGACTATGTACAGATTCCTCATAAGCACAATTAAGTGCTCTGGAATACCCATTCTTTACAATATTATCCATAGTTAATCATAATCCACACAATCAACTGTTTTTATGTAGTCAATAAAGCACAAGTAAACATCTTTCTGGTATTCGATGCTTTCAACTAAGAAGCCTCTGATATCAGTTATGATAACAGTCAGTAGTTCATTGAACCCTCACACACTACAGGTGGTTCTATAAAATGTAATCACTGTTAGAAATGATGAAGCACATCCTTAAAAAGTTAGAAATAGAAATAATTTATGATCCAGCTATTCCACTACTCAGTATGTAGCCTACAGATATAATAATTGTGACATAAATAGATATATGCACAGCCATGATCCTTGTAGCACTATCCACAATAGCAAAAAGTTGGAAGCAACCTTTGTGCCCACCAATGGATGAATGGATAACCAAACTACAGTATGCACACACACAGTGAAATATTATGAAATGTTGAAGAATTAAGATGAATCAGTCTAACAGCTCAAAACTTAGATGAACCTGGAAGTCATCATGCTGAATGAAATTAGTCAATGACAAAAGGAAGAAAAAATATATGAGACCACTATTACAAACAGTCAAAAGAAGATGTAAACACAAAAGAATCTCTCTTTGTTTACCAGAAGTTTTGTCTTCTTTATCTAGTACTACTATAACAGAAATGCCACAAGCAGATGGCTTTAACAACCGCAAATGTATTCTCTCACAGTTTGGGTGGCTATAAGCCAAATTTAGAATTCTGGCTCTACGTGGAAAGAACCTTGTCTCCTTTCATCATCTGTAGGGACACTATTCCTTGAAGATCTCCATACATTTTGGCATGAGTCATTCCCTGAATCTAGGAGCTTCACAATGCAGGGACCTCCACTCTTAGTTCTTCTGTCTTGGTGGTAATAGGCTGCTTTTTCTCTGCTCAAGTCTCTCTCTTTTTATCTTTTGTAAGATAGAAGGTTGTTAAGTGTAACACCCTTGGGAATCTTCCTGAGACCAGTACCTGGGATCTGTGATGGGATTAATGGTAGTGTGTTGCTGTTGTTAAGTGCTGTCTAATTAGTTGAGACCCATAGTGACCCTGTATAGGATTGCCAGGGAGCAGCTGGTGAATTTGAACCACCAACCTTGTGTTTAGCAGTGTTTGTTGTTGTTGTTAGGTCCCATCAAGTTGGTACCAACCCATAGTGACCTTATGCACAGCAGAATGAAACACTGCCTGATCCTGGGCCAACCTCACTACTGTTGCCATGCTTGAGTCCATTGGTGCTGCCACTTGGCCAATCCATCTCATTGGGTGTCTTCCTCTTTTTCTCTCACCCTCCACCTTACCAAACATGATATCCTTCTCCAGTGACTGGTCCTGCCTGACAATATGTCCGAAGTATGAGAGATGAAGTTTGGCCATCCTGGCCTCCAATGAGCACTCTGGCTGCACTTCTTACAAAATGGATCTATTGGTTCTTTTGGCAGCCCATGGCACTTTCAATATTCTCCTCCAACACCAGAACTCAAAAGCATCAAATCTTGTACCATCTTCCGTATTCACTGTCTAGCTTTCACATGTGTATGAGGTTATTGAAATTACCATAGCTTAGTCAGGCACACCTTAGTCTTCAAGCTGACATCTTTGCTCTTCAACACTTTAAAAATATTTTGTGCAGCAGATTTGCCTAATGCAATATGTCCTTTGATTTCTTGACTGCTGTTTCCATGAGTGTTGATAGTTGATCCAAGAAGAATGAAGTCCTTGACAACTTCAATCTTTTCTCCGTTGATAAGAAAGTTGTTTATTGGTCCAGTGGTGAGGATTTTTATTTTCTTTACATTCAGATGTAATTCATACCAAAGGTTGTGCTCTTTGATCTTCATCAGTAAATGTTTTAAATCCTCTTCACTTTCAGCATGCAAGATTATATCATCTGCGCATCACAGGTTGTTAATGAGTCTTCCTCCAATCCTGATGCCATATTTTTCTTCACAGAACCCAGCTTCTCAGATTATTTGCTCAGCATAACAGTATGGTAAAAGAATACAACCTTCTAACACACCTTTCTTAATTTTAAACCAGCGTCTCAGATTATTCGCTCAGCATACAGTATGGTAAAAGAATACAACCTTTGCACACACCTTTCTTAATTTTAAACTTTTCAGTGTTCCCATGTTCTGTTCGAACAACTGCTTCTTGGACCAGGTACAGATTCCTTGTGAGAACAGTTAAGTGTTCCAGAAGACTCATATTTCGCCATGTTATCCATAGATTGTTATGATCCACACATTTGAAAGCCGTTGTGTAGTCAATAAAGCACAGGTAAACATCATTTTGATATTCTCTGCTTTCAGCCAAGATCCATCGGGCATCAGCTACCCTATCCCTCATTCCATGGCCTCTTCTGAATCTGGCTTGAACCTCTGGAAGTTCTCTGTCAAAGTATGATTACAGCCATTTCTGTATTACATTTAGTAAAACTTTACTCGCATGTAATATCAAAGAGTTTGTCCAATGATTTACGCATTCCATTGGGTCACCTCTCTTTGGAATGAGCACAAATATGGATTTCTTCAAATCGGTTGGCCAGATAGTTATCTTCCAAATTTACTGGCAGAGATGAGTGAGTGCCTCCTGTGCCGCCTCACTTTCTTGAAAGATTTCAATTTTTATTGCATCAATACCTGGTGCCTTGTTCTTTGCCAATTCCTTCAATACACTTTAGACGACTTCCTTCAGTATCATTGGCTCTTGAAATGGTTGAACATTAACCATTTCCTTTGGTACAGTGACTGTGTATTCCTTCCTTTTTCTCTTGATGCTTTCTGAGAAAATCCTAGAAAATCCTTCAATAACGAAAGTCGAAGCTTGAATTTTTCTTTCAGTACCCCTAGCTTGACAAATGCTGAGTGTGTTCTTCCTTTATGATTTTCTTATTAAAGATCTTTGCACATTTTGTAGTAATATTCAGCTTTCTCTTCTCAAGCTGATCTTTGAAATTTTCTGTTCAGCTCTTGGACCTCCTCATTTCTTCCATTTGCTTTATCATCTCTATGCTGTAGAACAAGTTTCAGTGTCTTTTCTAGGTAGAGGAGTATTAATTTGGGTAAAGGGAAAAAACAATATATAATAAAGAGGAGGTTAGCAAAAAATGATCAAGGCGAAGAAGAAATTAGGAAGAACACAAGATTTAATGCAACAAAGGTAAATACTATCACACAAACATTCCTGAAATGAAGCAAAAATGATCATTGGTAAGTGGCTATGTAAATAAACATGTAAGCTGAATAAGTGTGGGGAAACAAATGGCACTACACCCACAAACATATATAGGCCTGGCAAAGTTTACATATATATGTATATATGTAAAATATATATGTTATATATATATATATATATATACACACACATATATATGTATATATATCAGTCCTCCTGATGTGACAGAATCTGATGGAACCTTGAGATTATGTCCCTTAGACATCCTTCAAACCTGAATCTATTTGAGTCCTCTTCTCTTTGAGCAAGCAAGTCACCCCTGTGATTCAACTTGTATCCCAAGAAGAGAAACATCTATAAAGTGAACAATAATACTGGATATGTACACACTCATTAGAACAATCAACTATATAAGAGCAGCATTTCTCCAGGGATAAAGTTTACAAGGCAAGAAGGGACAGCACTGACAGAAAAATGGAAATGGTAAACACAGAGAGGAAGTGAGAAGAGTGCTGTTAAATTATGGGGATGACAATCAATGTTATGAAGTAAAATATGTATAAATTGTTAAATGGAAAACCAATTGATCTGTAGCTTTCACTCAAATCACAAAAAAAGTGGGGAAAAAAAGTGATAACATTAAATTTTTTTTTTTTTATTGTTGTTATGAGCAATGCTTTTCCTTCCATTGTGGATACACATATGATGACAATAGAATTAATATGGTCCCATGCATTATGTAGCAACATTTATTTTTGGTGAATAAGGAAGTAATGAAATATATGAGTTTATATAAAATGCTAAGAATTGACAATAGGAGCAGTTTTTTGTTTTTCAGAATAAGAAATTTTTTATTTTCTCCTTTGCTAAGACCTTTTTGATAAAATAAATGTTTCTCTAAGTTGAAGCAAATCTCAGATTCTTTCTTTACTTGTGGCCCTTTATAATTTGTTTATGTGTTTTATAATCTTTTAACATACTTTAGTGTTTATAGTTTTGCCCATACTATAAAGAATTACAATCCTCAGCTTTGTCTAAATGTACAGAGTGAGGGTAACAATCGTTACATTGTTCAGATTAATTCCATTTCCAGAATTTATTAGGGAAGAAGCCACCACAACATTATTATGTTTTAGTTTAGTCAGTTGATTTTAGGAGTAGAAACTGTGAAGAAAAAATAGCATTGATTATATAGTTTAACTATTTGCACTTAGTATCTCTTTGAGAATTTGCCACATCTATAGTGGTTATAAATTGGATCACTATCTTCAGAATCAGCAGTTCGAAACTACCAGCTGCTCAGTGGGAGGAAGATGAGGCTTTCTGCTCCCATAAAGATTTACAGCCTCAGAAACCCTGTTCAGGGTCACTGTGAATCAGAACCGAATCCACGGCACATAACAACAACAACAATATAGAATCTTAGATCTTGCTTTTGTATAATAAATTGCCAGTTTTTCAAATTATTATTTGTATTTCTACTGTTCATTCAAGAATATCCCTTATATAGCCTATCCTTGTCTAAAAAGTATAGCTTACTTCTCTCCATTGCCAAACCTATGGCAGCATTGTATTTTCTTAATGATATGCTCTGCTTTCCAGAAAATGAAGATACTTCAAAATAAACCAGTTTTGTCTTTTTTTCTAAGATAACCAACAGTTAATTGGGTTTGCACAGTCATAGAAGTTGGATTCTATGAAGAAGAGCATGACATCAGGATTGGAGTAACACTCATTTACAACCTACATTATACAGATGATACAACCTACATTATACAGATGATACAACCTTGCTTGCTCAAAGGGAAGAGGACTCAAAATGCATGCTGATGAAGATCAAAGACAACGGCCTTCAGTGTGGGCTGTAACTCAATGTAAAGAAAAGAAAAATCCTCACAACTGGACCAATAAATAACATCAAGAAAAATGGAGAAAAGATTGAAGTTGTCAAAGACTTCATTTTGCTCAGATCAGCCATCAGCACTCATGGAAGCAGCAGTCAAGAAATCAATTGATGTACTACATTAGACCAATCTGCAGCACCTCTTTTAATTTGCAAGAGCAGAGATGTCAGTTTAAGGACTAAGGTGCACATGACCTAACAATTGTGTTCGTGATAGTACCTTACAACTACACAATATATTTTAAATCTCTAATCCCAATTTCTTTTAACACCATAATATTTAATATATTTTCATTACATATGACTATAATAAACCTTTAAAGAATTAACAAATATGTGTATTAGAACAAATTTAAATTAAAGTTAAATAAAACTACAATGTGCATAGCAACCATGTATAGGGTTTCCAAAAAGCAACTGGTATATTTGAACCGATGACCTTGCATTTCAAGCTACCTTGTGGTCCAGTACTTATTCTACAGCACCACACCAAGACTCCTGTGGGTCAGTTATTTATTATGGCCTTTCTAGCCATATTTCTCCATTCTGTGATATATTGTAAATATTACAGTATATCTTTTAAAATGTATTATAAAAACTGAAAAATACACTTAAATTTCATGCAAAATAAGGTAAAATTAAAAAACTAAAGTCAAGAGATAGAAAACAAAATTGAACTATCAGTGTATCTTATTGGAACGAATAAGACATTTACAAATAATAATACAATTAAATTTTCAGAAAGAAAATCGTTCAAGAAGAAATTAAAGCAATGTTTAAAACTATGGAGTAAAACTATGAATTTAAGCAGTTTCAACATTATGAAGTTATCCTGATAATTAAAGGAAGGTTACTGCCAAGCACCACTGAGTCAGTTACCACTCATAGCAACCCTGTATATGGTTTCCGAGGAGCAGCTTGTAGATGTGCATCACCCACCATGACGTTAGCTGTTCATTGTTTTTCTTACAGCACCACACCAGGACTCCAAGGGAAAATTGCTGTTGTTGTTAAGTGCCACCTAGTTTGTTCCAACTCATAGAGCTCCTGTGTAGGTTTTCTGAGAAGCGGATGGTGTGTTTGATGGGAATGACCTTGCAGTTCAAATCAATAAGCAATCCAGTGCATACCTTTGAGGAAACAAAAAGTTTCATCTTTCTTCTGTGGAGTGGCTGGTGTGCTAAAACTTCAGACCTTGTGTTTCACAGTTCAGTTTTCACTATATGGAGTTACTGCACTCCCAACGGAAAATTATTGTTGTTGTTGTTAGGTACCCTCAAATCAGTACCGACCCATAGCGACTTTATGCACAACAGAACAAAACACTGCCTGATCCTGGGCCAACCTCACTACTGTTGGCACACTTGAGTTCATCGGTGCTGCCACATGGCCAATCCATCTCGCTGGTGGTCTTCCTCTTTTTCTCTGACCATCCACCTTACCAAACATGATATCCTTCTCCAGCAACTGGTCCCTCATGATAATATGTCCGAAGTATGAGAGATGAAGTTTGGCCATCTTGGCCTCCAAGGAGCACTCTGGCTGTACTTCTTCCAAAACGGATATATTGGTTCTTTTGGCAGCCCATGGCACCTTTGATACTCTCCTCCAACACCATAACTCAAAAGCATCAATTCTTGTACTGTCTTTCTTATTCACTGCCCAGCTTTTGCATGCATATGATGTTATTGAACATATCATGGCTTGGGTCAGGCACACCTTAATCTTCAAGCTGACATCTTTGCTCTTCAACACTTTGAAAAGATCTTGTGCAGCAGATTTGCATACTGCAATATGTCCTTTGATTTCTTGACTGCTGCTTCCGTGAGTGTTGATAGTTGATCCAAGACGAATGAAGTCCTTGACAACTTCAATCTTTTCTTTGTTGATAAGAATGTTGCTTATTTGTCAAGTGGTGAGGATTTTTGTTTTCTTTACATTGAGATGTAATCCATACCGAAGGTTATGCTTTTTGATCTTCATCAGTAAATGTTTTAAGTCCTCTTCACTTTCAGCAAGCAAGGTTGTATCATCTGCATATTGCAGGTTGTTAATGAGTCTTCCTCCAATCCTGATGCCATGTTTTTCTTCATATAACCCAGCCTTTCAGATTATTTGCTCAGCATACAGGTTGAATAAGTATGGTGAAAGAATTTACCCTTATCGCACACTATTTTTTTTTTAACCATTCAGTGTTCCCCTGTTCTGTTAGAACAACTGCTTCTTAGTCCAGGTACAGATTCCTCATGAGCACAATTAAGTGTTCTGGAATACTCATACTTTGCAATGTTGTCTATAACTTGTCATGATCCACACAATCGAAAGCCTTTGTGTAGTTAATAAAGCACAGGTAACATCTTTCTGATATCTTTTGCTCTCAGCCAAGATGCTTTCAACAAGTTGTTGTTGTTTAAGGCTGTCAGTGGTTCCAACTCATTGCGACCTGTCTAGGGTTTCCAAGGAGCAATTGATGGGTTTGAATCACCTACCTTTTGGTTCAAACTGACCTTGCAGTACAGTGCTACACAAGGACTCCAAGAGAAGGTTGCTGTTGTTAAGTGCCTTTGAGTCAGTTCCAACTTCTAGCAACATTATCAAGGGTTTCCAAGGAGCGACTGATTAGTTTTAACTGCTGAACTTCTGGTTCAAACCAACCTTTGGGTCCAGAGCTTCATTCCACAGCACCACACTGGGACGGTTAGGTTCCTTCAGAATATCTCTGAGGAGAGTACCTTATTGCTTGCAAATTTCCTAAAAAACCAAATATGGTAGTTCTTGAAAAAATAGATTAGGTTAAATTGCCATTAGAGGATATTTTTTAAATCTAAAAGGCTAGCATGAGTTTATCAATAACTATTCTATACAGTTATCAAACACACAAGTGAGTGCTAAGTGATAAATAATGATATTTTAAGAAAATACAATATCATGTTCTAGGTGAGAAGCTTTTAGTGTTTGATAAAGTTGTTTTTTAAAGTTTACTTGATAATTCAAAATCTAAGAGCATTCAACAAACCATTTTCTAGCCACAGGCTTTGTTAAAATACAACAAAATCGAGGTTATTAGTTTGTTAATTTTTCAAGAATGGGACTTTTTCCTTTACAAATTTAATTTAACTTGTTACACATTTTAAGCATTATAGTTGCATTATCTTATTTCAGAGCCAGATTTATCATGAGGCATACATACATTTTGTTGTTGTTATGAGTCATTGAGTTGGTTTCTATTTATAATAAACCTATATACAACTGAACCATCCTAACAATTGTTGCGTCCATTACTGCTGCCACTGTGTTAATCCATTTTATAGGGGGTCTTTGTCTTTTTCATTGACCCACCACTTCACCAAGCAGATATCCTTCTCCAAGGACTGGTTGCTCTTGACAACATGTCAGAAGTATGAGAAACATCCTGACTTCTAAGGAGCATTCTCGTTGTATTTTCTCCAACATAGATTTATTTTTTTCTTCTGGCAGTACATGATACTTTTAATAGTCTTCCCCAACACCATAATTGAAATTCATCAGTTCTGTCTTACTCATTGTCCAACTTTCAAATGCATATGAAGAAATGAAAACCCTATGACTTGGGCCAGACGCACCCTAGTCCCCTGACATCTTTGCTCTTTAATATTTTAAAGAGGTCTTGTGCAGCAGAAAATACAATATGTCCATTGATTTTTTTCACTGCTGCTTTCATGAGTGTTGAGTTTGGATCAAAGCAAAATGAAGTTTTTGACAACTTCAATCTTTTTCTCCATTTATAATAATATTATTTATTGGTCCAGTTATGAGGATATTTATTTTCATTACATTGAGTATTACATTGTTTTCATTACATTGACTACATCCCTACTAAAGGATGTAGTCTTTGACCTTCATCAGTAAGTCCTGGTGGGGTGCCGTTGGATAAGCACTAGACTGCTAACCACAAAGTCTGTGCTTCAAACCCACCAGTTGCTCCTTGGAATCCCTATACTTGACAGTACTTATGAACAACAAGATCAAGATGGGTCTTGTTAAGTGCTGTCAGTTCAGTTCTAATTCATAATGACCTGTATAGGGCTTCCAAGGAGTGACTGAAAGTGTGCATTTTAGAGCCAATCAATTAGATGAACTCTTTCCAAGGTACTCCTTCTAATCTTAAAACTTTTAAAATTTTATTTGCTTTAAAAAGAGCCTCCAATAATATGTTAAGCTTCAGAGAAACTGGATGTCAAGCAGAAAATCTTATTACATACTTAGCTACATTTTCCCCACAAACGATAATAATAAAAGTTATTTAAATGTTTAAAAACTTTTGCTAATCATGAAGTCAATATAATACAGCTGATAAGATGTTGAAAGCAATGTGTCATTAATTGACTGATGGCATGCACTAGAGCTTCTTTTCTAATGAGGGAAAGAATAAGTAAAAACAGCCATAATTAGTTCTATAAATGAAAATTAATAAATTCAAGTCAGCTAAATCCTGTTACATTTGGCCAAATCTATAAACTTTTAGAATGTAGGAAAATATAATTTTTCCAGAGTGAGTAATTTTTAAATTATGTTTCTTAAGTGAAAAATAGAAGGTATCATTCTGACTTTTCCAAAAAATTTAGACCACAGATATTAGAGAAATGAGATTAATTATACTATTCATATTTAAATATCCAACCTGTAGGGAATTCCTAACAGGTTTCATATTTCTTAAGTACAGTTGTCTACTGGAAATTATTGCTACCTGAATTGATAGCCAATATTATATAATCCCTTACACATGAAAGTAAAATACTAGAGAAGAAATATTTTAACTAAAATTGTGCTGTTCATGAGTAGAAAAAATCAATCCAGCTTTCTGACTAGAACATAGGAATTCTTTCCAAGAACTTCTTAATGTGACACACTCATATAATTAATGTTTTATAAGGGAATTTCAGACACTTGAGGCTATGCAGTTTTATTGTTTCTGGATATAATGTACCACACTCTCTGCTTATTACTTCAGAACTTAGACCTTCTTGTAGTGCAAAATATTGCCTTCCAGCAATAAACAGTTGTGTATAGATTGCCCACTTTACAAACCTCCATAATTAATTACTTCCTTTTTTCAAAAATTGACTTATTTTCTAAAGTTTTGTTCATTCCTGATATCTCACTCACCTTGCTAGTAAATTCTTCATGCTGTTTCTCACATACAGTTCCTTTCATTCCATCACATAGCTACTCCCCTAGATCAACTTCTGATAAATTCATACATACATAATAGAAACTGGCCTTTAGCTTGTATCTTGGTACTAAGTCTCTTATATCTATGACTAATAATATCCACTAATATCTCCTTAGTGCAACAATTTCCTTTATTCATGAGAAAAGAACACAACAGCTATAAGAAAGCATGCTTAGTTCTTTATTTCCTAAGGGAGCAGCACTTTCACACTTTTATATAAAGCTTTTCCTGATCTTCTAATTCTGAGTTGAACATGTCTTTCAAAAAATTATCTTCCAGTGTTGCTGTCAATAAACCTTGTGTCACTAAGTAGTGGTGGTTGTGTCAGTTCCTATTCACAGTGTCCCTATTTAGGGTTTCTAAGTCTGTAAATATCAACGGGAACAGAAGGCATCATCTTAGTCATGGAAGCGGCTGGTAGATTTGAACTGCCAAACTTGCATTTAGCAGTACAGCTTGTAATTTACTATGCTATCAGGATTCTAGAAAGCTTTATTAAATCAAAGCTTTTTACTTCCACAAATGTTCATTTATTTAGTCACTCACATTACTTTCCCTTTATGAGATTCTGTCAAGAGTGAGTCCTTCAAGGTCTGACTTATATAAAAGTACTTCCTGAATGGTATCTCAATTACCCTAGTTCTGAGGAAATATTTCTCTATTACCAGCATGTTGCTGTTTTTTTTAAGTGCTGTTGAGTCAGTTCTGACTCATGGCGACCCTGTATATTCTTTCCCTGGAGTGGGCAGTTGGATTTGAACCTCCCACCTTGAGGTTAGCAGTTCAGCACGTATCTTACAGTGCCACACCAAGAATCAGTATTTTTTAAGGATACATATAATGCTGCTGATAGATGCCATCAAGTTGGTTCCAACCCATAGTAACCCCATATAAAACAGAATGAAACACACCCCAGTCCTATGCCATCCTCACAATTGCTACTACACTTGAGTACTTTGCTGCTGCCTTTGTGCCAATCCATCTTTTGGGGGGTTTTCCTCTTTTTCGCTAACCCTACACTTTACCAAGCACGATGTCCTTCTCAAGGGACTGGTTCCTTCAAATAATATGTCTGAAGTGTGAGAGACAAAGTTTGACTATCTTGGCTTCTAAGGAGGATACTGGTTGTACTTTTTCCAACTTAGATTCGTTTGTTCTTCCAGAAGTCCATGGTACATTAAATATTCTTCTCTAATGCCATGATTCAAATGCACAATTCTTCTACAGTATTCCTTTTTTCATTGTCCAATTTTTGCAAGTATATAAGGTTATTAAAAATATCATGGCTTGGATCAGGTACAGTTTAATGCTCAAATGGACATCTTTGCTCTTTAGCACCTAAAAGGGATCTTCTGCAGCAGATTTGCATAATGCAATACATTGTTGTGATTTTTTGACTGCTCCTTCCATTGAGTGTTGATGGTGGATCCAAGCAAAATGAAATATTTGACAACTTGTCTTTACTCCTTTTATCATGATGTTATTTACTGGTCCAGTGGTGAGGACTTTTGTTTTCTTTATGTTAAGTTGCAGCCTATACAGAAAGCTGTGATCTTTGATTTAAATCCTCTTTGCTTTCAGCAAGCAAGGTTTCAGCAAGCATATTGCAGGTTGTTAATAAGTCTCCTTTCAATCTTGATGACAAATTCTTCTTCCTATAATCCAGCTAATCACACACATTATTGGCTCAGCATACAGATGGAATAAATATGGTGAAGTAATATAACCCTGGTACACACCTTTCCTGATTTTAAACCATTCAGTGTCCATTTGTTCTGTTTGAATTTGAGGAATCTGTACAAGAAGCAGTCACTTTTTGTTCTATGTACAGATTCCACATGAGCACAATTAAATGTTCTGGAATACTCAGTCTCCACAATGTTGTCTATAGCTTGTCATTATAAACACAGTCAAAAGTCTTTGCATACTCAATAAAGCACACGTCAGCAACTTTATGGTATTCTCTGCTTTCAGCCAAGATCCATCTGACATCAGCAACTATATGTCTTGTTCTACATCTTCATCTGAACCCGGTTTGAACTTCTGGCAGTTTCTTGTAAGTGCTAAATCCATTTTTGAATTATTTTAAACAAAGTTTTACTTACATGTGATATTAAAGTTATTGTTTGATGATTTCTACATTCCATTGTTTTGCCTTTCTTTAGAATAGACACAAATATGGACCTTTTTCCAATCAGTTAACCAGGTAGCTGTCTTTTAAATTTCTTGGCATAGATGAGTGAGTGCCCCCAGTGCTACATCAGTTTGTTGAAAGATTTCTATTTGTAGTCCATCAATCTCCAGTGCCTTTTCCTTTACTAGTGCCTTCAGTGTATTTTGGACTTTTTCCTCAGTACTATTGACTCTTGATCATATGCTACCGCTTGAAATGTTTACAAATATCAAGGGTCATATAATTTCAAACATTTAAAAGATAAACTATATATCCTTTATAAATTAACTTATTTTTATAATGTTTGCAATGTACATATAAGGTGGCTACTTTTGTGGAGTTGGCCAATGAATGCATCTAAAATTTCAGCCGCTTCTCTTCTCATCTTGTGCTACAGGAAATATGTCTAGTATCAAGTCTCAAGAATAGCCAACATTAGAAAAGCTAAAATGTTGAATCTTAGTTACATACATACTAAGTTCAAGTGATAAACATGGAAAACTAACTAGAAATCTATGACAAAATATAAATGAAAATTATCATCAGTTACAGTTGTTTTTCTGGGAAAATGGTTCTCTATAATTCATGGCACTTTTCTGAAAACCAGCTACTATAACAGGAAATATAATTCTCATTATTCTATTTGACTATTCATGTATAAACTGCCTTCTGGGGAATGTGCTTAGAAGTCTACACCAGGAACAAAAAATTACTCAGTGAAACTAAATGTATGAGTGAACCTTATGATAGTAAAGGCTCTTTGTTTTTTTTGTGTGTGTTTTTTTTTCTTCTATGGTATATATAAGGAGATCTGGTAGTATAGTGGTTTCAACTATACTCAAGTTCAACTAACCTCAAGTTCAGCAGTTCAAAACTACCAGATATTTGTGGGAAAAAGATGAGGCTTTCTGCTTCCATAAGGATTTACAGTCTCAGAAACCCTATGCAAGGTCGCTATGAGTACGGACCAACTTCAAGGCACACCACCACCACCATCACAGTATATATATATATGTTGTTGAACAATAAATAATCATTAGAAATACAGAATCTAGGTGGGTGCATTTCTCTAGACATAAATAATAGTTATAAAAAGAAAGTACATATGTGAGTTTTAGCATAAAATTACTGATATATATGTGTGTGTGTGTGTATATATATATGTTGTTGTTAATTGCCGTTGAGTCGGTTTCGACCCATAGCGACCCTGTACAGGGTTTCCGAGGGTGTAAATCTTTACGGGAGTAGAAAGCCTCATCTTTCTCCCGCGGAGTGGCTGG
>NW_006408765.1:690171-705226 GCF_000296735.1 Chrysochloris asiatica
GTAAACATAATTCACATATTTACACATAAGTATGATAAATTACTATTTGGAAAAGATTTTCCTACCAATATCTGCTTCATTCTTGAAGAACAAAAAACCTCTCAAGTCAATGTTGAAGGGAAAATAAATTCCAGATTAATTATAATAATTAAAATTCTCCTGATTCAATTATAAAGAAGTGTTTTGTGGAGATCCATTTCAGTGCCAACTCCCATATTATATAACTTTGCATCATTTAATATACAAAAAAATACCATGATACAGTAGAGAAATGTGGTACATTACCCAGAAGCCAATTTACACATGAATAGTCAAATACAATGATGAGAATTATATTTCCTGTTATAGTAGTTGGTTTTCAGATAAGTGCCATGAATTATAGAGAATATTTTTCCTAGAAAAACAACTATAACTGATGATAATTATTTAAAAAAACAAACATTTAAAGTATCTGGAATATTTTTCTGGGTTTATATAGTAAATGAATAAATATTTATTCAGTAAAATCTACTAAAATATGATAATAAATAGCACAGGGCTGTAGAAACCAAACAACATTCATATGTATGGAAGGGAGCAAGGATTCCTTTTCTCCAAGTTCTCAGTTCAGGGCTACAACATTGGAAAGGAGCAGAACCTCAATATTTCTCATTCTCTCTATCTCTGTTTTGCATAAGTTCTATTCCAAGCAAGAGAGGGCAATCTTTCCCCACCGACTCTGCTCTTGTAGGGAAAAAATTATATGCAAGGTGTGGAAGCAAGAGAATAATGAAGTCCAATCATCTTTGGTTACGTTCCTATGTAGGATGGAGGCTCCACAACAAGAATTGTTGTCAGATGCCATCTAGTCGGTTTAGTGACATATGTACAATGGAACAAAACATTGCCCAGTTGTATGCCAGCCTCACTTCTATGCCATTCATCATTGCAGCCACTGCAGTCAGTATACTTGAAGGTTTTCCTTTTTGTTGTTGTTGTTGTTGTTGACTCTATATGTAAAGTATATACGTGACTCCTGATGACACATACAAAGTATGTGAAACAAATTATCCCCATCCCTAATTCCAAAGAGCATCCTGGTTATAATTTTTCTAAGACTAATTTCCTTATTCTTCTGCTGTTGTTATTGCTGTTGCTGTTGTTGTTGTTGTTGTTGTTAAGTGCCGTCGAGTCGGTTACGACCCATAGCGACCCTGTACAGGGTTTCCGAGGGTGTAAATCCTTACGGGAGTAGAAAGCCTCATCTTTCTCCCGCGGAGCAGCTGGTAGTTTCGAACCGCTGACCTTAAGGTTCGCAGCCCGATTCGTAACCACTACGCTACCAGAGCTGTTGATGTTAAGTGCCGTCAAGTCAGTACTGACTCATGGTGACATTATATGGGGTTTCCAAAGAGCAGATGGTGGGTTTGAACTGCCAACTTTATGGTTTTCAGACCAGCGTTGATCCACAGCATCACACCAGGAGTCTTCTGGTAGCATATGATATATTTAATATTCTTCCCCGTCAGCATGATTCAAAGGCATCAATTCTTCTTTGGTCTTCTTTATTCATTGTCCAGCTTTCACATTCATAAAAGGCAATTGAAAATAGTATGGTTTGAGTCAAGTGCGCCTTAGTCCTCAGATGACATCTTTGCTCTTTACCACATTAAAGAGGTTTTTTTTTCCGCAGATTTGTCCAATGAAATATGTCATTTGATTTCTTGATTACTGGTTCTAGCATTGTGGATCAAGTAAAATAAAATCCTTGATTTTTCTCTGCTTATCATGATGTTGCCTATTGGTTCAGTTGTGAGGATTTCTGTTTTCTTTACATGGAGGTGTAATCAATAATGAAGGTTTTGGTCTTTGATCTTCATTAATAAGTACTTCAATTACTCTTTGCTTTCAGCAAGCAAGGTTGTGACATCTGCATATCACAGTTTGCTAAAGAGCTTTCCTACAATCCTGAGATTGTATTTTTCTTCATATAGTCCAGTTTATCAGATTATTCGCTCAGCATATTTACTGAATAAATATATTGAAAGAATATAACACTGATGAACATCTTTCTTGATGTTAAAGCACTCAGTGTCCTCTTATTTTGTTCAAAAGTCTGCTCTTGATCTATGGACAAGTTTCCCATAAGAACTATGAAGTGTTCTGGAATTCCCATTCTTTGCAATGCTATCCATAATCTGTTATGATCCCATCAAGAAAGTCAACCTAAAAAGTACAAAGATTGTTACCTCTGCTTACAACCCAATCAATTTTAAAGAATTGGGCCACTTTCCTTGCTTAAACTCCAAAGCAATGCTGAACATGTTTACTCAGAAGGCAAAGCATACAGTAAAAAGCAGAATGGTTTTCTTTGTTAAAAGCACAAGCAAAGGCCAATGTTGAAGACAACAAAGATTTTGGTAGTAAACAACTAGGAGGAGACTGCTACTTTCATTAGAGAACAAGCTAAATATCATATCAGCCAGAAGTTTAAAAGAAAAAAAAAAAAATCAAGTAGAATAAATACAGATAAAAAACATCTTCCTGGAGTCAGAAAACAAAACAAAATAAAAAAACTAAAAAAACAGACCTTCAAGAAAACTCGTGAAAGGATTTCTGGCAAGATAGCTGACTAAGCAAACAGACTACATGGACCCTCTGCAATAAAGATACAAGTTGTCAAAAGAAACAGACACCAGTGAAAGTCCTGGAACTCTGAACTTAAGAGGAAAGAAAAGAGAAGTAGATTGAGTGCTTGCTAGGAGGAGAAACTGAGCAAAGATGACGAGAGAGGGAGACTGACTAATGAACAGCTGGCCAGACTCAGTGTGACCATCTTGAGATATTATGAGGAGCTTTAGCAACAGAAGGAAGCCTGACAGAGCAGGTTAACATAGGTGATAGCAAAGATATGATTCCTTCTTTATGCCCACATTTTCCTGGTGACCAGAAATGTGGCCAGTTCTCAGCCTCATCCACCCCCAGCAAAGACACTGCTCTCAGTGAGTTCTGAGACACATGGTTGGGAGCCATGCCAGTGTGAGGCAGGTGCCAACTACACCATTTTACTTTACCACTTTGGTGCCTAGATTTAGGCGGATTCAGCCCCAGGTCTATAGAACAACAACAACAAAAAAAGCCACTAGACCAGCATTTAACAAGTTACCCTGCCCCATGCTACCCTGTAGGCCTAACAGACACAGAAACCAGTTCCATCAAGAGCCTCCATGAACTACTTCCAAATTGAGTGTCCTGAACATAGAAAACACAAGGCCTGTATGAACTCAGTCCTTGGCTAGTAACTATGCTGTCAAATTCCTCCTACATTTATCTCATGAAATCTTTATGCTCATACCAAACAGACTTTCTGTTTTATAGATGCATTTATATAGAGCAAGACCCCATGCTATGAACCCAGGGTGACCACTAAGAAATTGAGAAGCCATGATTCCTGGATGCTCAAAGGAAACAGCACACTGAAATTCACAGATAATCTGGAGGCAAGCAGAAACACAGCTGTAAATTGGTTATGTTGCTCATTTACCACTTGTTCCAGACACATATTTTGCTTAAATTGGGGAAGATTGGTCCAGTTTTGCAATATTAATAGGCGCCAGTCTCTCATATATATTTTATTATAAAAACCAATGCCTGGTTAGCAATGAGTTAGAATACTGGCCTCAAATTCTGATCAAATCTCTCAGTATTCAATTAAAAACAAAACAATCCAGCTAATAGGAGCTAAAAAGTGGACAATTAAACTTTATTTATACTATATACAACCCAACCCTTAGAAAATGTTTTAATATTTAAACTTTGTTATTTTTTCCGTATGTTTTCAAGTGATTTATTTCTGTGTTTTCAAAATATGCTAAGATGACTCAAAAGATTATTAAATAAAACCCAGAAATGATTATTTAATTAAGAAGAAAGGAATAAAAACAGGTTTAATTTATTTTCAAATATAGGGCTAAGAATTATTTCAATTTCAGGTATTTTTATTTAACTTCTAAATGTGCCCTCCTCAATAACTTCATCAGAATAATATTGCAGGTCAACAGCAGAAGTTAAAAGTTTGGGCTCTGGAGTTTGACTCTCACATAGATAGTCTAGAAACTCACATGTAACTTCCTTAAGTGTGTGTATTTGTGTGTGTGTGTGTTCTTCAGTAGCTTGGACCACAAGTTTGCAGGGATTTGCCTAAAATTACTTGAAAGAGTTTATCTTGTGCTCACAAACTATTTGGGTATATTTGTTTTACACTCCTTGGAATGATCTTGTGATTTTGGTATGTATTTTAGCTCTTCTCTGAATTTAATTTTAGAAAATTCCTATGACGGTAGAAACACATGCTCAAGTAATTAAACTTACACAGATTTGCACAAATGAGAAAAATTCTATTAAATGTTAAATATCAATTTTGTGAAAAGGCAGCTTTTATTGACTGACATGCAACTACTTGGAATTTTTAGCACAGTTTTCATATCCAGAGGCCCTTAATTTGCCTATATGCATTTGTAAACCTTCATGAGTTTAGTATCAGTAAACTCTTCTGTAAATATAGTGTCAAGAGATGTTTCAGACAAAGCACAGTTTAAGATGTTAAAGTGTAGTAAGAAACTCAAAACAACTCAAAGTTGGGACGAACCAATGTGCTACATCTTTAAACAAAATGTAAAAGGTAAAGCTAGATTTATTAACTTTGACCTTTCTATTTTATAATTTTTGTTTCTAACAGTTTTGAATTTCAAAGATATTTTTCAAATATTTACGATTATATAGGGAGCACAGTGGGTCCATATGCTAAGTACTGGACTGCGAACCACAAAATCCATGGTTCAGGCCTCCCAGATGTTCCAAGGGATGAGACTTTCTTCTCCTGCAAAGACATAAAGCCTCAGAAAACCTTATGCAGTATCCCTCTAAGTTGGAACCAACTCCAAGGCAGGTAACAGCAACATCAAAAACATACCAATGATGGGTAGATAAAGACAGCTAACTGATGCACAGAGAAGTCTAAAAGGAAGGTTAATGTTCAGAAAAATATCATGGCATAATAAAATTGTTCTTATATTCCATAGTATATAAAAAGTACTGCCATTATGAGAATTCTAACATTTTAAATGAACAATGACACATTTTTTCAGAAAATGTTTGGCAGAAAGGATTTCAGAGTACCTTCTGATTTTTTAAATTATTTTTTACATTTGTACAAGTTGAGAAAATTTTTTTTAATATTGACTCTATATAAGCTTGTCTGTTAATATAGTATTTTCTGATGCCTTGAGGCAAATTTGACTACAATTTTTTTATCCTTGTCTTGATAAATCATTACATTCAAAGTGATGTGCTTTTAAGCAACCATAAAATTTCAATTCTTTCAGTAATTTTATGTTTCTTCTAAGCTTTGTAGTTGTGTCTTCAAAAGAACTGAATATCAGTAAACTAGTTAAATGCATAAGTTAAAGACTTTTTCTTTTTAACTAAGCATTCTAAACTCCTATGAGGTTAAATTTGATGCAAATTGTTGCACCTTTGAAGAATAGCTGTATCATTAATCTGTAATCAGTCATTGACATATTCATTTGTTCAAGAGACCAGCTGTTGGTAGAGTAATTTTCATAAAATTAAGAAATCAATGTTATAACCATATGTAGTGTTTAATTGGATGCGTAGCGAAATTAGTAATAAAACTAGAGTATAGTACTTCATAAAGAGATGACATTCACATAACCTTAACCCTTTATACAAAAGAACTTAAAATGGTTCTATACTTAGAAGTATTTTCTTATTCATCTTAACATTAATCAGAATAACATGACATCAGCATTGGAGGAAGATTCATTACCAGCCTATGAAATGCAGATGGCATAATTGCTTCTGGAGGCAAAGAGGACTGAAAATACTGATGTAATTCAAAGAATAAAGCATTTAGTATGGATTGCACCTCAATTTAAAGAAAATGATAAAGTCTCACAACAGGACCAATAAAAAACATCATGGTAAACAGAGAAAGTATTGAAGTTATCAAATATTTCATTTTACTTGAATCTGCAATCAAGTTCATGAATATAGCAATAAAGACAGAGAAGGATTGATTCTGTTAGGCAAATCTCCTGCAAAAGACCTTTTTAAAGTATTAAAAAGCAAAGAGGTCGCATTGCGAAATAAGATGCACATTTCTCAAGTCATGGTATTTTCAAATGTCTTAGATGCATGTCAAAGGTGGACTATTAATAAGGAGGACTGTAGAAGAACTGATGAAGTTGAATTATAATGTTGGCAAACATTTTGAGGGTATCATGGACTGCCAGAAGAACAAATCTGTATTGGAAGAAGTGTAGCAAGAGTATTCCTTACAAGCAAGGATGACAAGATTTCTCTCTAGTCCTCAGAATCTCTGTGCAGGGTCACTATGGGTCAGAACCAATTCCACTGTACTTAACAACAACAACACCTCTGGACATGTGTTCAGAAGAGACCAGTCCCTGGAGAATGACATCATGCTTGCTGAATTAGTGGGTCACCAAAACAGAGGAATACCATCAACTGTATGGATTGACAAAGTGGCAGCAATATTGGGCTTCAATATAACAGCAGTGATGATGGTGCAGGATCTGGCAGTGTTTCTTTCTGTTGTGCATTGTGTCTCTGAGTTGGAACAGACTCAATGGCATCTAGCAACAGCCTGCAAAGTCTTTCCTTACCTCATATTTTTGTTATTGTTGTTAAGTGCCATCAAGTCAGCTCCAACCCATAGCGACCCTGTATAGGGTTTCCAAAGAGCAGCTAGTGAGCTTGAATCACTGAACTTGCAGTTCAAATGGCTTTGCAGTCTGGTGCATTAACCCACAGCGCCACACCAGGACTCCTCATATAGACAATGTTATATCAGAAAAATATAGTTATAAAGACTAAAGAGAGGTAATAAATATTATGTCCTTATTG
Source organism: Chrysochloris asiatica (assembly GCF_000296735.1). Lineage (NCBI taxonomy): Eukaryota > Metazoa > Chordata > Mammalia > Afrosoricida > Chrysochloridae > Chrysochloris > Chrysochloris asiatica. The sequence goes on from NW_006408765.1 coordinate 697,099, forward strand.
TTAGTATTTTCTGTTTGTGCCATCAAGTTGGTTCTGACTCATAGCCACGAGAAGCTGACACATCTCTGCTTGGTGAAGAATGAGTTTAGGAATGGTGGGGTACAACTTCTGTGTGAGGGTTTGAGAGACCCCAAGTGTAAACTACAAACTCTGGTGCTGTGGAGCTGCGGTGTCACCGACAATGGCTGTGATCATCTCTCAATGCTCCTGCAAAAAAAAGCCAAGCCTAACACACTTGGATCTGGGTCAGAATTGCCTCAGCATTATGGGACTGATCTTCCTGTATGAGGCCTTGAAGAAGCCAGTGTGCATCCTGAAATGTCTCTGGTTGGAGGATGCTCTCTGGTACCTTTCAGTTGCGTGGACCTCTCATCTGCCCTGAAATGCAACCAGAACATGATCACTTTGGACCTGGGTCAGAATTCTCTAGGAAATAGTGGGATAAAGATGTATGAAGCTTTGAAGAGTCAATATTGTCCTCTAGCAAAACTCAGGTTAAAGATAGATCTAATGCTCAAATACAAAAGCTGCTGCAAGAAGTCAAAGAAAGCATTCCACAACTGAATATTGAGAGTGATGATTACGATCCCGATAAACAGAGGCTTTCTTCTCATGACTATGTTATGTAAACCCTGCTGGAGTCATTCCTCCCATTAACAGTGATGGTGAATTTCCTGTGAGTCTTCTTAGAAGTTGGTGACTACATAGTATCTTAGCTTTGATTCTGCCTCAAGCTTCCTTGAAACGTGTACAAACAAACCATTTAACCCTGGTACATGTGAAATGTCTTATCACAAATAGATCAAAAGAAATAAAGGTGAATGCATTCATTAAAAAAACCCCAAAATCCATAGTTTTCCAAGCTGAGAGTCTTACAGGAGCAGAAAGCCTCATCTTTCACCTGCAGAGCAACTGGTAGATTTAAACAGCTGACCTGTGGTTTTCAGCCCAACTCATAATACACACTACACTACTAGATTCGATTAATAATTCAATATAGAAATACAGAAATAATATATAAGTAAATTCCCCATAGTACACTATTTGAAGTGAGAAGATAACATAATTAAGATAATGAGTTTGTAACTCAAAGGCTAAGTATTTAAAACAAAAGGAAAAGCCTTGTAGTGCTGATTATCTAGAATTTGCTATTATAGATGAAAGGGGAGTCCTTGTGTGGTGCTGTGGGTTAATGCTTTGAACTGCAAAGTCGATTTAAACTGCAAGATCTGTAGTTCATGCTCACCAGCTGCTCCTCAGAAACCCTATACAGGGTTGTTACGGATTGGAAACAACTGAATGGCACTTAACAACAACAAATTATAGATGAAACACAAAAAAGATGAACAATCATTTCTACAAGATAATTTTAATGCCCTTATTGAAGAAATTGTAAATAATCACATGACTTTTAAAAGCAATAGCCAATTACATAAACAGGATTTAGTAAACACTATTAATATATCCATATTTATTGTTGTTGTGTTATGTGCCGTGGAGTCGGTTCCGACTCATAGCGACCCTGTACAGGGTTTCCGAGGCTGTAAATCTTTACGGGAGCACAACGCCTCATCTTTCTCCCACGGAACAGCTGGTAGTTTTGAACTGTTGACCCTGAGGTTCGCAGCCCGATTCATAACCACTATGCTACCAGAGCTCCCTAAATGTGTAAAATATATCAAAAATGTAGATTTAATTTCTTAATTCAAACAGAACAATGTGGAATATAGAATTAAGATATTTGGATGTACTTTGCTCACTTAGAAAAAAAATCAGCAAATGTTGAGAATTTGATTAAAAATTTATGCTTATAGGAAAAAAAGTTTGACTTAATAAGTAACATGCTGAACAATGATGAAAATTTCAGTTTCTAAATGGCCCTTAAAAAGTATTCTACACTTAAATATTAAAAGCTTACATATTTGGCACTTATAAGCATACACAAAATATCAAAATTTTAAAGAGAAAACGAGCCCATCTTTTGCCTTTTCATAGCCTAACTCCAGCCACTAAGCAGCTTAGTTAATGAGATCACTCACTGAGTAAGTCTTGGGCTAGCTGTGGCAGGAAATTAACTGATGCATTGTTGATCATCCTTGTTCACCTGCTTCTTATAATTACATCTATTGTGGAGATTTTGAAGAGACACACAGGGAGAAAAATTATTCTCAGTTTTGGGGCTTAGAGATAAATATACTTTGCCAAAATTTCCTAAATCTTCTTAGCTTCAATTCTGAATGCAACTTGTATTTCTTTAATAACAATGTAGTGGTTTAAAAAAAAAATTGTAGTGGTTAAAAAATTAAAATTATTTTATACTCACTTCAGTGGAGAAGAATCAATATTCTTTCTTGAATTTGAACAGCATTATTACTACATGGACCAATAAGATATGTCAAGAATTTTTCTGCAACTTCTGATTTTTTGTTGAAAAATTCAGGTACTTGTCAACTTATTATTTTGGTGGTCATCCTCTGGACTACCGCTCTCTGTTATTTTTTCCTACAACCTAGCTTCCTTGCTGACATTTAAGCAACACAGAGTGGCTTCATGAGTATGCTCAATCCCCATGGAGAATATTACTTTTAGTTAATCAGACATTTTCTAAAAGATATAGAGTAATTATTTATAATTCGTACTGGGGGAAAGGAGTACTGGTGTGGCACTGTAGGATAAACATTGAACTGCTAACTTCATGGTTGGTGGTTCAAACCCAGCAGCCACTCCTTGGAAACCTTACACAGGTCTTCTATGAGTTAGAACAGACTTAATGACACTTGACAACTGGAAGACAATAATTCTGAAACTTTATTCTCTTCCAATTCCAACTTCATCAACACCCCACTAAAATGAATAGCCTAGTAGCATAGAAACAATTTTGTTTCTCTTCTCAAACAGTATTTGATATTATGAATAGTGACTGATAGATACTAGAGATTAAGTAGTAAGTGGGTTGAAATGATAGGTAGGACTACAATAAGAATTTTTTTTCTTCTCTCATACATCCCTTCAGTTACATAATTTGTATTATATTAATTTTTTTAAAATTATTGCAGCGCAGTGAATTACTTCATATGACTCTTCTATCTATAGTCTTTATAACTCAAGCCAAACACGTTTTTGTCCTCCTGGTTCTGAGCAACAGGAGGTGGGGGAAAATGTTGGCAGGATTATTGTTTTAGATGTGAGGGATAAACAAGGTTAATTGTGAAAATTTGGTTATAAAATGAGCTGTCTCAGAAATAGGAGGGGCTATATCACTACCATCAAGGATGATGAGCCAGGAGTGGAATTACAAAACTCATGGCACCAAACATCCCTCCCTCCCACAGCAAGCTCTACTTCTGGGCTGGGTTTGATAATTCATTACAGTGGCCACACAGAAGGTAAACACAGTGTTCACCATAGTTATGGCATTAAGTGTGGCAGTGTAGAATCAGGGCTGGACTGCAAACCACAAGGTCAACAGTTCAAACCCACCAGCTGCTCCTTGAAAATCTTATGCAGGGTCGCTATGAGTCAGAACAGATTCAATGACACTTCACAATAACAGGTAAGTTAACAAGTTCAGTCTGAAATGTTCAGGGTACAGTTCTTCCAGCCAGGACAACCTTTCCTCAGATATGTCTACAAATAGGCTTGTCTCTTTCCCTCACCTCTACCATGCCCCAGCAATGTTACAAAGCTTTTGGATTGTTACTGTTGTTGAGTGTCATTGAATTATTTCCAACTCATACCAACCCTGTATAGGGCATCTGAGGATTGGCTGGTGGTTCCAATCTTGTCGTTAGCATTCCAGTGCTTATCCGACAGCACCATAACCCAACTTCAAATTTCACAGGCTACAATCCAGGGTCTGACATGGTCAAGGCACAATTCTTCCAGTCAGGATAATCTCTCTACTATCATATCTACAGGCAGGATTCTCTCTGGTCCTCAGTACCTTGGCCTGGTCTCTGCCAGGCTCCAGGAATGATTCAAAGCTCTTTTATGACTAAATATAAATGCTCACATGGCACACCACTACCTCATAATCCTCTGCCTAAAGGGACTCAGCTGGAGCTCCCTAGGTCAGCAAGTAACCAAGTCTCCTCCCCAAAGTCACACAGCCTTACTTGTTCCATGAACTGGGAAGCCTATCACTCTGTCTGGTGCTGCAGACCTTGATTCCGCTTCTGCTGATCCTTTGCCACTTCTCTGTTGTCACAGTTTTTTGTCTTTGGGTCAGAAGGTTCAATGTGCAGGAATCTATGGGTCCAAATGACATGCTGTACTTCTGACTCTTTTTATATTGCAGTGATATTGCTCCTCCTGCTTCTGAGATGGTTTATTTTACATCCATGTTAGAGTTTATAAGGTTTCACAATCCACCCTATTTATAATCACTCACAGTTGAGTTATGTAATGCTATTAGCGTCTTCTCCTACCTTCTCTTCCCCAAACACATCAGGAAAAAGTCACTTGGCGGAAGTTACAAAGACATGACTAGACTTGGCATATTAAATAATTCACTGCAGAAGAGCACTTTGGACCCAACACTATCTCTGTATATTGAATCTCCTTGACCCAGAGACAGGAAGTTATGACACTGGAGGAGTGCCAAAGGAGTAGTGGCTGCAGAACCAACAACCAGAGCATTAGACAGAGCGGTCAGCTTCCGAGCCCCCAGAGCAAGTAAAACTGAGTGAATTTGGGCAGGAGTTTGCAGAAGGGGTGCTCCCAGGCACTTAATTGGAGTACTAGGTTTTTGCTGAATGACGAAGCTGTAGTTTTTAGGCAGAGACTGGTGTGCCTTGTGAGCATGTATTGTTGTTGTTTGTTGTTAAGTGCCGTCGAGTCGGTTTTGACCCATAGCGACCCTGTACAGGGTTTCCGAGGGTGTAAATCTTTACGGGAGTAGAAAGCCTCATCTTTCTCCTGCAGAGCGGCTGGTAGTTTCGAACTACTGACTTTAAGGTTCGCAGCCCGATTCGTAACCACTACGCTACGTGAGCATGTATTAGCAGCCCTAAAAGAGCTTTGTAACATTGTTGGAGAACGACAGAGGGCAGACCAAGGTGCTATGTAGGCCAGAGGCATGTTTGCTTGTGGGCATGGCAGTGGACAAGCTGTCCTGGCTGAAAGGACTGTTTCCTTCCTTGAATTATAAACTCTTTAATTCCCTAATAAAGCCCTTAACTGTGAGTATGATGTCTAAATTCTGTACGGCCACTGCAATCAATTATTGAATCTAGCTGAGTAGAGTGTATTGTGGGAAGGATGGTTGTTGCTATCTTTTACAATTATCTACCGCTTTAAAAGGAGCTCTGGTAGCGTAGTGGTTACAAATCAGGCTGCTAAGCTCACTGTTAGCAGTTCAAAACTACAAGCGGTTCCATGGGAGAAAGATGAGGCTTCTGCTCCCATAAAGATTTGCAGCCTCAGAAATCCTGTAGAGGGTCACTGTGAGTCGGAACCCACTCCACGGCACATAGCAACAACCACTTTAAAATTCCATTTCTTTTTGGATATTACTAATTGATATAAAATTCTAATAATGTGTTGTTTTAAGCGCCTTTGAGTCAGTTTTAACTCATAGAAAACCTCAATTTTCTCTTGCAAAGTGACTAGGGGCTTACCCACAAGCCTTGTGTTTAGAAGTCCAATGCTTATACTGCAGAGCCACTGTGCTCCATATACATATGGAGTCCTTGTGTGGTACTGTAGTATAAGTACTAGACTGCTGACCATAAGTTTGATAGTTCAAACTCACCAGCTGCTTCTCAGAAACTCTATATATGGTCACAGTGAGTTAGAACCAACTTGATGACACTTAACAACAACAAGATATACATATGTATATGAGCTCCAGTAGTGTAGTGAGTTACCAGTTGGGGAGCTAACTGCAAGGTCAGAAGTTCAAGTCTACCAGCTGCTCCATGGAGAAAGATGGGACTTTCTGCTCCCTTAAAGACTTACAGCCTCAGAAACCCTGTATGGGGTCACTATGAGTTATAACTGATTCAATGTCACACTGAAGAGCTTGGCAATGTATATATATATACATATTACTGAGACATTTAGTACCAGGAGTGGTTCTAAAGAAATAAATTTGCAAAGATGTATTTTCTAAATGGTTCTCAAGTCTAACTAGTATTAATGGTACTGATAACTATACTTCTGTCAGTAAAAAGATGCTTCTATTCCATGGCCTGAATGAAGTGGCAGCATTAATATATAAAATATCATCACTTATAGAACAAATACTGATAATAAGAAAGGCTGTAGGTGATCTTATGTTTGCTACTTTTTTGCCAGAATGAAAAATGTAAAGAAGCTGGTTCTTTGCTCCTACTGGCATTAGACCAATTGGTAAAGGAAGCTTAGAGTTTGGACTGACAGTTCAAGCAACATATAAAAAATCTCAAAATTTCCACTTGTGCCATGAAAGAAAAACATATTTCTAATAGTAACAGAGCTGATAATGCTGAAAAACAAACCCAGAGTCTTACTTTATGAGTGGCTGGATTACAATGCCAACTGAATTTCCAATCTCAAATTATTGGAGAATATCATTATGTCTTCTTCCCTCTATTCTTATTGATTGGTCAACAAAAGTAATCCTTAAATCATAGTAGGCAATTGTCTTCCTTTCCACCAAATATCAATGTGTTTGATTTGAAAAAAGTAAGAACTCTTTCACAAGGAAAGATAATAGGGTGGTAAAAATGAGAATGAAGAAGAGAATTTGCAAATCACACATCTCATCTGATCCCAACTGTTGTGTTCTCAGATATTGGTGTGTGATCCTAAAATTAATTTACTTGATAGTTTCTACTGTCAGAAGTTCAAACTCACCAGCTGCTCCTTGTAAACCCTATACAGGGTCATTTTGAGTCAGAACCAACTCAAGAACAATTAACAAGAACTACTTATAAGCTATTTGTACAATCCTTGGCCCCGTTGTTGTTGGGTGTGTTCCAGTCAGTTTTGACTCAAAGTGATCCTATGCACAACTGAAGGAAACACTGCCGGGTCCTTTGCCATCCTCATAACTATTACTATATGTGTGCCTATTGCTGCTGACATGTCAATCCATCTTGTTGAGTGTCTTCCTCTGTTTTACTGACCCTCCTCTTTTCCAAACATGATGTACTCCAGGAATGGGTCCCAACAGTATGTTCAAAGAATGAGTGATGAAGTCTCAACAGTCATTGCTTCTGCAGTGCATTCTGCCTGTACTTAGCCCAAGACACATGTGTTTGTTCTTCTTGAGGTCCATGGTACTTTCAAAATTCTTTGCCAACATTATCATTCAAATGCATAGCTTATTCTATGGTGTGACTTACTCATTATCAAGCTTTCACATGTGTATGAGGCTAGAAAAAGAACATATCTTGAATCAGGAGCTCCATAAACCTTAAACTGAAAATTTAGCGCTCTAAAGAGGTATATTGCAACAGATTTACCTAATGCAGTATGTCTTTTGACTTCTTGAATACTGTTTCCATGAATATTAATTGAAGATCTAAGCAAACTGAAGATTCTTTTTAATTCAATAACTCCTCTCTTTATCAAGATGTTATTTATTGTTATAGTTGTGAGGATCTTTTATTGTTTTCTCTGCATTGAGATACAATCCATACTGAAGGCTGTAGTCTTTGATCATCATTAGGAAATATTTCAAGTCTTCCTACCTGCTAGCATGCACATTTTGTCATCTGCAGATTGGAGGATGTTAATGAATCTCTCTCCAGTCCTGTTACCACATTCTCCTTCATCTAATCTAGTTTCTTGGATTATTTAATCAGCATACAGATTGAATATATATGGTGAAAGGATAGATACCTTTTCTGATTTTAAACCATTCATTATCCTCTTGTTCTGTTTGAACCACTGTCTCTAGATCTGTGCAAAGGTTCCTCATGAACATAATTAAGGGTTCTGTTATCCATAGTTTGTTTTTATCTGCATAATCAATAAGGTACAAGTAAACATCTTTCTGACATTCTCTGCTTTTATCCAAGATTCATCTGACATCAGCAATGGTATCCCTTGTTACAAATCCTTTTCTGAACCTCGATTTTCTGGCTGTTTCATGTGTATGTACTTGTGCAAACGTTTTTGAAATATTATTTACCAATTTTTT
>NW_006408765.1:708961-722578 GCF_000296735.1 Chrysochloris asiatica
TTGTCACTCTTTCTTCCTAGTCTGTCTTTGTCTGGAAGCTCATCTGAAACCTGTCCACCGTGGGTGAAGGGAAGAACACAGTCAGCATTTCTCAAACTTGGGGAACTGAAGAAAAAACTCAAGCCTCGACTTTCATTATTGAAAGATTTTCTGGGCATATCATTGAATGATGCAGAATGCATCAAAAGAAGATGGAAAGAATACACATAATCATTGTATCAAAAGGAAATTGTTAATGTTCAACCATTTCAAGAGCCACCATATGAACAAGAGCCAATGATACTCAGGGAGGAAGTCCAAAGTGCTTTGAAAGAACTGGCAAAGAACAAGACACCAGGAATTGATGGAATAAAAATTGAAATCTCTCAAGAAGGTGAGGCAGCACAAGAGGCACTCACTCATCTCTGCCAAGAAATTTGGAAGACAACTATCTCACCGACTGATTGGAAGAGATCCATTTTGTGCCCATTCCAAAGAGAGGTGACCCAATGGAATGCAGAAATCATTGGACAATCTCTTTGATACTACCTGTGAGTAAAGTTTTACTAAAGGTAATATAGAAACGGCTACAATCATACATTGACGGAGAACTTCCAGAGGTTTAAGCCGGTTTCAGAAGAGGCCTTCTAGTAAGTTCTGACTCATAACAATCCTATATAGGTTTCCAAGGAGCATCTGGTGAATTTGAACTGCCAACCTTGAAGCTCAAACCTAACATCCCGCAGTGCTACACCAGGACTCCCATATCTATTTTTCGCTGATTTTCTTTAGAAAACTAGGCCTAAGATATTATCATTCTTTGAAACCCTGCTGGCACAGAAGTTTAAGTGTTCAGCTACTAACCTAAAGGTTAGCTAGCAAAAGAAGTAGTAACTTGCTCCTGTAAAAGTACAGCTTTGGAAACCAGATGAGGAATTTCTACTCTGTCCTACAGGGTAACTATGTGTCACAATCGGTTTGACAGCAATGGGTTTGGTTTGGTGTAGATATCATTTTATGTACTTCATGACTTCTGAATTTTATTGGCTTGAATACTATGGAATAAAAAGTGATTTTGTATTTGATGACCATGTTGGAATCATTAGAATTACTCATGTGGGTAACTGTTGGATAAAATAAACTGGTTTTGACTCTTGTAGTTCAGTAGCAGATATTTACTTCAATAGCCAACAAATATATAAACTCAGTTAGATAAATTGTTTTAAAAGATTTTCATTTTTCTTGATTCTATTAGCTGTACTATTTGGCTGTTTTATGAAAATATCTCATTCTCCATGATAATTATTTGTTTTTGTACTGTATAACCACATGTCAAATTAAAAAAAAAAAATCTTCCCCAGACAATAACACTACAAAAATATGTACCAAACCCTCTGTGGTCATTAAAGTTTTGTGTTAACATGACTGGGCCAGGATTGCCAGTGGTTTAGAAGTTGAGATATGGTTATTCCCATGGTGATATATAAAATAGTGGAGCTAACTCTAAAACAATTGGCTCTGAACAAGTGTAATTAACTCCATGGTGATTGCATATGAGTAGCCAATCAATTGAAATGTTTTCTCAGGAATGTGATTGCTTTCAAAATATTGGGCACTCAAAGTTTGTTTGCTTTCTGCTTGGTCTTTATTTTGCATCTGGCTTGTCCTCTGACGTCTGTATCTTTGGACTTCAGCCAATGTCCTGTTCTAGTACATTCTGATCCAGGGAGCCATCTACAGCCTATTTTCTTACCTGCCTGCCTGCTTGCCATGAATTGCCTGTCTTCTGGACCTACCTGCCTATCTGCCAGTATTGTTTCATCTGATCCAGACTTGGAACTCTTCCATCTCTACATCTGTTAACCATTTCCTTTATATAAACTTCTCTTTATAAATATACATATATAAGATTTTCTGATTCTGCTTCTCTAAAGAATCCATCCTAAGACACCAACCTTTCCTCCCACAACCCTCTATACTCCTTAGTTCAGTTAGATAACCCATTGCAATGCCACAAAGAATTCACAGGCAGTAGTCACAGTTATAAGGAGCTCTGGTAGCATAGTGGTTACGAATCAGGCTGCAAACCTCAGGGTCAGCAGTTCGAAACTACCAGCTGTTCCATGGGAGAAAGATGAGGCTTTCTGCTCCCTTAAAGATTTACAGCCTTGGAAACCCTGTACAGGGTCGCTATGAGTCGGAACCGACTCCACGGCACATAACAACAACAAGTCCCAGTTATGGGTTTATTAGAGAAGTTAAAAATGCTTAGGGCACAGTTGTTCCAGTCAGCTGCTGATAAATGATCAGAGAAAACACCACTCCACTATAAGCCTCAGTCTGAAGGCACTTGGCTCTAGCTCTGTGGGTCAGCAAACTTAATTCCTCTACTTAAGTCCCTGGAGGCATCCCATTCTGTAAGGAAGCTTCCTGCCCAAAGTCGAGTGACTTTGCTTGATGGGCAGAGAAGTCCATTGTTCTAATTTTCTGGCTCTTGCTTCTGTTGCTGCTCCTCTACCACTTCTCCATTTGTCACAGGTTTCTGTCCTGGGGTTTCTGGATCCAAAGGGCATGTTCCCCTCCTGACTTTCCTACTTTCATGGTAGTGAGGTTGCCCCTCCTGCTTCTGAGATAGCAAATATTATATCAGTGCTAGAGTTTCAAGTTTTTATAATTACAATTAACTCTGCTAACACCTACAGCTGAATGATGTCATCCTATCAGGATCTTCTCCCACCTTCTCCTGCCCAGACACAGCAGGGCAGAAACATTGTAGGATGGGAGTTATAGACTATAGACTACATTACAATAACTCCTGATAAAGTATTTAGGAAAATTGTACACTTTAAATACTAACTATATATTAAAGTTAATGTCAGTATTTCAGAATTCCTTTTGAAATATAATTTGTAGAAAACCAATGATACTTTTAACTCATAAAATATCCACTTACATCACCATTACATTTTTTTTTCAGATTTATTACTTTTTAGATATATTATCTCCAAATAAACTAATTTAAAAATCTTGAGGGGTGGGAGAAGCTACTATAGAAGAGACATGAAAGACAAAATTTTATAAAAGTTAAGGTAGAAGATAAAGTGTTAACTGTGTTGTTGTTAAGTGGTGTTAAGTACTTTCTACCATCAAGTCATTGCTTTCAACTAATAGTGACCCTGTATAGGGTTTCCTAGGAGCAGTTGGTGGATTTGAACCAGCAACCTTGCAGTTTTTCAGTGCAGCTCTTATTCTACAGAACCATACCAGGACTCCATTAATCTTGTAGTCATAAGAAAATAAATACTTTTCTTATCCTTAATACTGAATTTCAAATAACATTTACCAAGCATATGCTAGTATAAAGATTCACACATTATTATTACCTGTTTTTCATTTATTAAACTCTCATTTATAATGATGAGGGGAAATATTAAGATAAGTAAATTACAACTCAGAGAAGGCAATTGACTGCCATTGATTAAACACTGATGATGCTGTTAGGTGTCTTCAAGTCAGTTCCAACTCATAATGGCATTACATACAACAGAGCAATAAACTACGCTGTCCTGTGCCATACTCTCCATTGTTATTAAAATTGGTCCCATTGTTACTGCCACTGTTCAATCTATCTCATTTTAGTCCTTTTTCTTTTTTATTGACTTTCTACTTTACCAAGCATGAAGTCCTTCTCCAGGGACTTGTCCCCCCTGATAACATGTCTAATGAATGAGAGACAAAAGGAACTCTCACCATCTTTGCTATTAATGAGGATTCTGGTTGTACTTCTTCCAAGACAGATTTGTTTGTTCTTCTGCAAGTTCATGCTACTTTCCAACACCATATTTCATATGTATCAATTCATCTGTGTTCTTCCTTGTTCAGTGTTCAACTTCACATGACTATGAGCCTATGTAAAATCGCTTTGCTGGGGTCAGGTGCACCTTAATTTTCAAAATGTGACATCTCTACTCCTTGAAACTTTAAAGAGGTCTTTAGAACAGATTTGACAAATGCAATACTTCATTTGGTTTCTTGACTGCTGTTTCATGTGCATGATTTTGGATATAAGCAAAACTAAGCTTTTGACAACTTAAACCTTTCCTCCATTTATGATGATTTTATTTATTGGCCCAGTTGCCAAGATTTTCATGTTCTTTGCAGTGAGGTACAAGCCATAAAAAAGGCAGTAGTCGTTGATCTTTATCAGTAAGTTTTCCAAGTCTTCTTTACTTTCAGGAAGCAAGTTGTGTCTTCTGCATACTGGAGGTCATTAATGAGTCTTCCTCCAAACCTGATGCCATATTCTTAATATTATCCAGTTTCTTGCATTATTTTCTAAGTATACAGATTGATTAAGTATGGTGAAAGTAAACAACCATGGGGAATGCCTTTCTTGGTTTTAAACCATTCAATATCCTCTTGTTCTTTTCAAACAACTTCCTGATGAGCATAATTAAGTGTTTAGGAATCCCGTTAGTTGAACTGAAATGTTATCCATAGTTTGTTAGGATCCACACAGTTTAACGCCTTTGCATAGTCAATAAAACACAAGTAAACTTAACTATAGTATTCTCTGCTTTCAGTCAATATCTAGCTAACATCAGAAATGATATCCTTAGTTCCATATCCTCTTATTAATCTGTATTGAATTTCTGACTGCTCCCTGTGTATATACTCCTTAACCACGTTTGAATTATCTTCAGTAATTTTTACTTGCATGTGATATTGTTTTTTTCTATGAATTCTACATTCTGTTAGTCACCTTTCTTTGAGATGGGCACAAATAATAGATCTCTTCCAATAAGCTAGCCAGGTAGGCTCTTCCTAATTCCTTGGCATAGACAAATGAACCCATCCAGTACTGCATCAGTTTATTGAAACATTTAAGTTGGTATTTTGTCAATTTTGCCAGTGTCTTAAGTGCAGCTTGGACGTATTTCTTCAATACTATCAGTTCTTGATCATATAGTACCTCTTGAAATGATTGAACACTGACCAGTTCTTCTTGGTAGAGTGACTCTATGCATTTCTTTTTCTCTTGATGCTTCCTGTGTCATTTAATATTTTGCCAATAGAATCCTTCAATATTTCAATTTGGGCTTAACTTCTTTCTTAAATTCATTCAGCTTCAGAGATTCTGTGCATGTTCTTGCCTTTGATTTTCTAACTCCATGTCTTTGCACATTTCATTATAATACTTGGTTTTAACTTTTTGAGCTCCCTTTAAAATTTTCTGTTCAGTTATATTATTCCATTATTTCTTGAAGTGCTTTTAGCTTCTCTACATACAAAAGAAAATTTCATAGTCTCTTCTGACATCCATTTTGTCCTTTATTTCCTGTCTTTTTAATGATGATTTGTTTTCTTCATGAACAGTGTTCTTGATGTCATCCCACAACTCATCTGGTCTTTGGACATAGTGTCTAACACATCAAGTCTGTTCTTGAGATGGTCTCTAAATTCTGGTGGGATATACTCAAGGTCATTTTCAGCTCTTATGGATTGTTTTAACTTTTTTTCAGTTTCAGTCTAAACTTGTATATTGTTATTTAACAGTGTGTTTCACATTCAGCACCTAATTTTGTTTTGGCGGATGAAATTGAGCTTATCCATTGTCTATTCCTAAGAGTCCTCGTGTAGTACTACAGGATAAACACTGGAGTGCTAGCCAAAAAGTTAGCAGTTCAAACCCACCAGCCACTCCTTGAAAAACATGCAGGGTTGCTATGAGTTGGAACAGACTCAAAGGTACTTACCACCATCAACTACATTGTCTCTTTCCAGATACATAGTGAATCCCATTCCTGTGTATATCCCATCTGTGGAAATCCACTTGTATAATCCCCACACATAATCCATGAGAGTACAACAAACTGACAGACAAGTGTTGGTATATGATAGTAGGAAAAGCTTAAACTACTTCTGTCCTTTTTTGTTCATACTTAGTAATAGTTTGTCACTACACATTTGGTTTTGACAGGAGACACTCAAAATGATAGATAACTCATACCAATGTAAATAGCTACAGTGTGTAATGCTCTCTCTCTCTCTCATATTTATTTTATTTATTTATTTATTTATTTATTTATTTACTTACTTACTTACTTACTTACTTACTTATTGCTGCTGTCAAGAGGCCACTTTTGAGCTAATAGGAAATAGCAGCATATAGTGAAAAAGAGATATTCGTGTCACAGTAAGAAAATAATAAGAATTGTACTTGTTGTTGTTGTTAAGTGTTGTCAAGTCGATTCTGACCCACAGTGACCCTGTAGAGGGTTTCCAAGGAGTGACTGGTGAGCTTAAACCACCAACTTTGCAGTTCAAACTGACTTTGCAGTCTAGCGCATTTACCCACAGTCCAGGACTTCAGTTGTACTTATAGTCACTATTTTAACCATTTTCTCCTAAACTTTTAATATAGATTTCATGTTGTGCTTAGATTATTTATTTCCTTATACAGCAATATCTATGTCCTTTAACTGAATGTATTTTAGCAGTGCCTTTATTATGATGAGATTTAAACAAAACAAAAACCCTCACCTCTCATTTATTGGTATGGATGCAATTCTGACTCATAGCACCATGATGTGTTACAGAGTACAAACTGTTCCATCAGGTTGTTTTTTTATTTTTATTTTGTTTTGGCTTTTTTTTTTTTTTAAATTTTTTTTTACTATAGTCTTTACAGAAACATAACACCAGGCATTTATGCCACAGCATTATTGGATGGGTTACAATTGCTGGAATTTAGGTTAACAGATAAGTGCAAACCACTTATGTCCCTCAGGATCCTTAAGTATTAAGATGATGTATGAAAATGAGCATGTTTGTTTTACTTCTAATATTGCTAATTTTCTAGAAGTTTATAAATTAGAGTTGTTTATAGGATACTATTGGGTGCATAGTTTAGGATACTTTTGGAGTGCATAGTTTAGGAATCAAACCATGCCCATAGAATGGGGGAACTGATTACCAAATTATGGGCATAGGATAGTATAATAGCTATTTAGGAAAAAAAAAAAAAAGTTATTCTAAGAAAATAAAATACTACTTCAACAATCCTGCAAACACATGTACATAGAGAGAGCGAGAGAAAAATCCACATGACTCATTTTTTGGAATTCCAAGAAACTGTGTGATTGGATTACAGGATGTTAAAGGTGAGAGTTAAAGTTTGGATGAGGCGGTTAAGTGTCATCCAGTACTTAGGGTCAAGAAAGGAGATGTATATATAATTTTGAGCCGTAGGCAGTGAAGGGCCTAATACAATCTTGCTAGACTTTGGTTATTCTTTATTAATTTGCATATCTGAAAACTGTTATACATAATTATATAGTGCTCAGGAAAGAAATCCTAGCTGGTGGTATGTTGTTAAGTGCCATCATGTAGGCTCCAATTCATAGCGACCCTTTGCAGGAGCAGAAAACCTCATCTTTCTTCCATGGAGCAGCTTGTGAGCTCCAACAGTGAACCACATGGTTCACAGTCTAGCTCTTATCATATGGAGCCACCATGCTCCCAGCTGGTGGTATATGTGTATGTTATGAATAACAGACAGTGCCTAGGACCATGTGTTAGTCTGTATAAAGGATTCATAGACAAATTTAAATTCTAAAATTACAGTGACTTTTAAAGCAATCTCTTACCCAAAGCAAACCCCTCTTAAAACAATAGTATTTACTATAACAACACAACTATGTGAGGGGAGTGTGAAGATTATAGGATACCAATGGCTGTAAAATTGATGCCTTTGTCATGAGATCACCTTGCCTTATATCACAAAGAGTCATTACAGCACCCAGTAGGCCAGCTCCAAAATACAAAAATCTTAAATACTATGTGTTACATTCCAGAAAAAAAGATAAATGAATGAACAAAATAAAACAAAAAATAAGAACACTTCATTCTTTCCTGCAAGACATTGTTAAAAGTTATTTGAAATGTGTACATATATTAGAATTATACATATTTACTAGAGATATTCTAACAACTATCACTTTTACTAAGGGACCAGAAGTACTGGATGATGATCAAGTTACATTACTAGACATTTTCAAAAAGAATTCTATAGAGAAATGCTGGTCAAAATGGGAAAAATAAAGAGAATTTCAGATTCTCAGTGGTCTAGATTTTCTGAAGTCATGAAGGCTTCATGAGCCCTTACTTGAGATAACTTTTAAACTTTAAAAACATTTCCTGGTATACCAATAATGTTGTTGTTGTTGTTATGTGCTGTGGAGTTGGTTCTGACTCATAGTCACCCTGTAAAGGTTTTCAAGGCTGTAAATATTTATGGGAACAGAAAGCCTCATCTTTCTCCTGTGGAACTGCTGACCTTGAGATTAGAAGCCCGATTCGTACCCACTACATTAACCAGAGCTCCTTATACCAATAATAGGGGACTATAAAGGCATGAAGTGGCTGGCTTATAAGTTTTCAAGAATGTGCTTAGTTTCAGAATGAAGAGGGTAAGGTAGGATCCTCACTGAATAGTTTTCTGTTTGTCCAGATGCATCCGGTGAAACGGGAAGGGAAGGGATGTGGATAGGATACTTTTGATCCAATAGTGAGTACTTTAATTGCATTTGTTACAAATGTCAAGGTAGAAAATGTGAACCAAAAGGGGGGGCAATAGTTAAATCTTTCATTCATGAAACAGAGGACTATCAAAAGAGAAGAGCATGAGCAGAATGTTGGATCCTAACCAAAGAAGCAGTGACAGCAGAGATGGAAGCAGAGTAGAAGGTATAGAGAGATAGAACAGCTGAGGAAGATAGACCCATGGAATGAAAAAAGGCTGTGATGCTGAAGGCAGGACGCTGGCTTGCAAAATGTGCCCTGAAACTGAAATAACTGAGGAAAAAATTGAAGCATTGACTTGAAATACTGAAGAATTCTTTGGATAAAAATTGAATGATGCAGAAAGCATCAGAAGAAGCTGGAAAGAATTCACATACAGTACCAAAGAGAAATTGTCACTGTTCAACCATTTCAACAGACATCTATGACCAAGAGCCAATGGTACTTAAGGTACCTTTGTTCACTGGCAGCATTGGCACTTAAAGTACCAAGGTACTTAAGGTACCAAGGTTCACTGGCAGCATTGGCAGAGAACAAGGCTCTAGGAATTGATGGAATACAAATGAAGTCTTTTAACAAACTAATGTAGCACTGGAGTCACTCAATTAATTATGTTAAGAAAATTGGATGACACTGGTCAACTGATTATAGCGACTCATATTTGTGCTCATTCCAAAGAGAGATGACCCAATGGAATGTGAAAATCATCACACAATATCACAATATCACTAATATCAGAGACAAGCAAAATTTTGCTAAGGTAATTCAAAAACAGTGGCAACAGTACATTGACAGGGAACTGCCAGAGATTCAAGCTAGATCCAGACAGGACATTAAACAAAGGATATCATTGCTGACATCAGATGAATCTTAGCTGAAAGCAAAGAATATCAGAAAAATGTTTACCTGTTATTTATTGACTATTCAAAGTCTTTTGACTGTGTGGATCATGATAAGCTATAGACAGCATTGTGGAAAATGAATTTTCCAGAACACTTAATTGTGCTCATGAGGAACTTGTGCATAGATCAAGAGGCAATCATTCAATCAAAACAAGTGGATACCAAATGGTTTCAGATTGGGAATGGTGTGCCTCACACTTATTTCACTATATTTATTCAATCTGTATGCAGAGCAAATAATCCGAGAAGCTGGATTATACAAAGAAGAACATAGCATCATGATGGATCAACACATGACAGCAACATTTAAGAAATCAAACAACATATTGTATTAGAGAAATTTTTGCATAATACCCTTTTGAAGAGTGAAGATGTCCGTGTGAGGACTAAAGTGTTCCTGACCCGAGCCATGGTATTTTCAGTAGCCTCATAAGCATGTGAAAATTGTATAGTGAATAAGGTAGATCATAGAAGAATCAATGCATTTGAGTTATTGTGTTGGACAAGAATTTTTAAAGTACCATAGACTACCAGAAGAACAAACAAATGAGTGTTGGAAGGAGTACAACCAGGATGCTTTTTAGAATCTAAGCTATCCAGACTTCATCTCTCATACTTCAGACATTATCAGGAGGGACTATCTCTGGAGAAGGACATCATGTTTTGAACAATGGAGAGTCTGTGAAAAAGAGGAAGACCCTCCAGCAAGATAGATTGGCAAAGTGGCAAAAGTAATGGACTCAATCATAGCAGCAATTGTTAGGAGGGTGCTGGAATGGGTAGTGTTTGTTTCTGTAGTACATAGGGTCATTATGGGTCAGAAACAACTCAATGATACCTAATAACAACTCCCAGAATCCCAGCAACATACAAGCCACCACAAAACAACAAATCGGAGATGACTTATGGTATTAGACTGAAGAGTTGATTTAAATTATTTTTACTCTCTTGAATTCTGCTTTGCTCTAGTATTTGTATACTTATATTGTTGTTGTATTAAGTGCCATCAAGTGTATTCCAACTCATAGCAACCCTGTATAGGTTTACTGAGGAGCAACTGGTGAATTTGAACCACCAACCTTGCAGTTCAAACTGACATTGAAGCCTAGTGCATCATCCCACATTGTCACACTTGCAGAATATAACAAAGCAGTTTCTGGGTTTCTCATAAAATGATGCTATTCGTTTATCAATAAATTTAAGCACAATTTTAGGAAACATATGTTATGATATTCTAGTGATATGTACTGGATTAGTGTAGGCTGTGTCTCACATTGATCTCTTTTGAGATATAAAGGAGATTAAATGCCAAGATTTCTTGAAGATCTTCAAGAAACCAGGAAGCAAAAGCTGAAGAGACGAAGACTCTCCTTCTTCTAGAACTGACGGGGCAAGTCTCTCCCTTGGGCCATCACCCTGAATGTGGACTTCTAACCTTCTAAACTGGAATACAATAAATTCTTGTTTGTTTAATCCACCCATTTGTGCTATTTCCTTTACAGCAGCACTAGATAACTAAGACAAACAGATTTTCAAAATCTCATAATGCATTACCAAAAACAACAGAAGAAAAACATAATTAAATTGCTGATCTTACCCAGAAGTAAGATTCTTTGTAAAAATCCAATTTTCTTTATTGTTTCCTTAAAGTTTTGCAATGTAAAATATAATAAAACATGAATATCAATTTGCCACCAAGATGGCTTGTGGCAACCTTGGAAATGCATTATATTTCATTTTCTTTCTATATCATCTAGAAAAAAACCTGAACACTAAAGTAAAAGAATACAACACAGGGCCTATTGAAGTTATATACAAACCTGACTTATTTTTCCACTTTTCTATAACAATAAATTATCGTGAAAACTGCTACTGTAGACAAGGTACCATTCTTGACAACATTTTAGAATTGAAAATAATTAACTTTCTGCAGCCTTTTGACATTATTAGGTAGATTATTGTCACCTTACCTGAAGTGACTTCAAACTTTTAAATTTTCCCCAGAGGATACTTTAGTTTGCATTTTAAAACTTTTGCCTAAAGATAACCAAATTAATAAATCATTTCTATAAATCAGCAAATATCTAGCCAAGAAAAGCAGAAATATTCTAGTTAGTTCAATAAAAATAGCTCCAAAAAGAAAAATTAAAGCAGGATAGTAAACCTGTTTGATTTTCCGCCACTGCACATCAATGAAATTGTGCTTTATTTAGTATTCATGTATTTCTTTTAACAATATACTGCAAGCAACTTGGGAACGAATCTACCTACATAAAATTACTTGATCCTAAGAGTTTTATCGTGCGTTGTTGTTAAAATCAGTATGTGAGACACAAATAGTGATCAAAACATTTGTATATATTATATTAATAAGTTTAATTTTTATTATTAAAAGTTTTTATTTAAATTATTTTCTTTGTAACAAAGTTTTCATGAAATTTTAAATGGTTGTTAAATTCTAATCATACAATGGGCTTATAAAACTTTCCATGAACATTTTTGGGATATTATTTGCCTAAACAATATACCAGATAGTTTTAATTTTAAAAAATTAATTGAAACAGTTGATACAAAGAATATATTTAATTAAGGTTAACTATTTGAATATTTTGAACATTGCTATTTGAATTGTATGGTGAATAAGTATGGTGAAAGGATAAAACTGTGGTGCACAACTTTCCTGATTTTAAAACACTCGGTATCCCTTTGTTCTGTTTGAAAGATTGGGCCCTTTGGTCTCTTTACAGGTTCTTCAGGAGCACAATTTAGTGTTCTGAAATACTAATTATTTGCAAAGTTATTCATAACTTGTTATGATCCACACAGTTCAAAGTCTTTCAAAAAATTGATAAATCTGCTTTATGGTATGATATGTTTTCAGCCAAGATCTAGCTGACATCCACAATGATATTCCTAGTTCCATGTCATAGTCTGACTCTGACTTGAACCTCTGGCAGTTCCCTATCAACATGCTGTTGCAGCTATTTGTCAGTTATCTTCAGCTATTTTTTGCTTGCATCTGAAATTAATGATATCGTTCTATGGTTTTCACGTTCTGCTGTGTCACCTCTCTTTGGAATGAGAGGTGGCACAACAAACATGGATATCTCCAAATCAGCTGTCTTCCAAATTAACTGGCATAGATGAGTGAGTGCCTCCGGTACTGCATCCGTTAGTTGAAGGATTTCAGTTTGTATTCTATCAGTTCCTGGAACATTGTTCGTTGCCAATGTTTTCAGTGCACCTTGGACTTCATCCTTCAGTACTATTGTCTCTTGGCCATATGCTTGCTACCTCTTGAAAATTTTTAACATCAATCAGTTATCTTTGGCACAGTGACTCTACTTATTCCTTCCATCTTTTTTAGATATATTAGCACCATAGAATCTTTCACTATTTCAAGTCGAGTCTTGAATTTTTCCTTCCGTTTTATCAGCTTGAGAAATGCTGAGCATTTTCTCCCCTCTTAGCTTTCTAACTCCAAGTATTTCCACCTTATTTTATAATACTTGACTTTGTCTTCTCAAGATGCGCTTTAAAATATTCCATTCAGCTCTTTTATCTTCTCATTTCTTCCATTTGTTTTATCATTTCAATGCTAGAGAGCATATTTTAGAATCTTTCCTGAAATCCATTTTGTTATTTTCTTTCTCTCTTCTCCCTTTAATGACCTTTGCTTTCTTCCTGTACAATGTTCTTGATGACCTCTCACAACTCTTGGCCTTTGACCATTAGTGTCTAATGCATTAAATCTGTTCCTGAGATGATCTGTAATTCAGGTGGTATATATTCAAGGTTATATTGTAGCTCTAATGGACTTGTTTTAATTTTCTTCGGCTGAAGTTCAGTCTGAACTTGCATATGAGCAATTGATAATCTGTTCCACAGTCCGCCCCTGGCCTTATTTAGACTGATGAGATTGAGCTTTCCACTGTCTCTTCCCAAAAATGCAGTTTAATTCCTGTGTATTCCATCTTTGACCTGCCTGTGCATAGCCTTCATTTATGTTATTTCTTAAAAAGGCACTTGTAATTCATAAATCATTTGATCTTTCTAAAGTCTATCATTGATCGCCAGTGTCATTTTTGTTGCCAAGCCATATTTTCAAACTAGAGATCCTTCCTCTTTGTTTCCAGTTACTGCATTCCAATCA
>NW_006408765.1:723003-724364 GCF_000296735.1 Chrysochloris asiatica
CCTCATCTTTCTCCCACGGAGCAGCTGGTAGTTTCGAACTGGTGACCTTGCAGTTCGCAGCCCAATTCGTAGCCACTATGCTACCAGAGCGCCTTAGATGTCTATGTAGGAGTATGGATATTATCTTATCACAGACAGGTACTATTCATAATATTTCATCCTATGACATTGTATCTGACAATATTTCTCTGACAGTCATAAGTTTTTTCAATGGCTAAACCTTGCTGATGTTTAAAATACCAATTGCATAGCTTCCAGAATCACAGCAGCATGCAAGGCACTACAGTATGACAAACTGACAGATGAGTGGTTGAATATAGATATAGTTGTTGTTAAGTTCTGTCAAGTCATTAAGTCGGTTCAAACTCATAGAGATACTGTATAGAGTTTCTAGGTAGCAGATGGTAAGTTTGAACTGCCAGCCTTGGGTGTCAACTCAAACTTGTTGTACAATGCTAATCTTACAGCACTATATCATGACTCCATATGTATACATATATAAGGAACTCTGGTAATGTAGTGGTTACAAATCGGGCTGCTAATATCAAGGTCAGCAGTTCAAAACTACCAGCTGTTCCACAGGAGAAAGATGAGGCTTTCTGTTCCTGTAAAGATTTACAGCTTCAGAAACCCTCTGCAGGGTCGCTATGAGTCGAAATCAACTCCAAGGTACTTAGCAACAACAACAGTATATATATATTTGTTGTTGCTGTTTTTAAGGGCCATCAAGTCACTATTGGCTTGTAGCGACCCTGTATATGGTTTCCAAGGGTTGTCTGGTGGGTTTGAGTGGCCAACCTTGTGGTTAGCAATCCAATGCTAGACAAAGAATATGTATATATATATAGGCACCTTGGTGGTGTGGTCAGATCAACATTGCTAATTGCAAGTTTTAGTGGTCAAGTCTTCCAGCAGGTCTTCAGGAGAAAAATGCAGCTGTCTACTCCAGTGAAGGTTTACAGTCTTCAGAAATTCATATATTTGCTGGCTTTATGTGCTCTTGATTTGGTTCCCACTCATAGTGATCATGTCTGTGTATAAAGTTTGCAAGGCTGTAAACCTTTTTTTTAAAAAAACGCAAAACAAAACAACTTTTAATTGTGAATTAAATGAAGATTTATTCAAGGTCAGTAGTTCAAGTAGTTCAAGATCAGCAGCCACTCCTTACTAACCCTATAAAGGGACAGGGTCTCTATTGGGTTGGAACCGATTCAACGACACTTAAGAGAGATTGTCCTGGTGTAGCGCTGTGGTATAATGCAGTGGACAACAAGGTCTGTTTGAACCACAAAGTCAGAGGTTCAAATTCTTCAGCCACTCCTTGGAAACCCTATACAGGGTAGTGATGAATCATAATGGGC
>NW_006408765.1:727724-728492 GCF_000296735.1 Chrysochloris asiatica
ATATATATATATACATACATATAATCTTATGGATTTATTTATTAACACTAATTAAACAGTGTAAATGGCTAAGTAAAAAATATTTCTATTCTTGTGATTCCAATTCTTAGTAATAGCTATATTAGCCTTCATTATATTTGTAACTATTTAAAACTAGTGGCTTCCCTTTTATTAATTAAATCAATTATCTTTGACTCGATTCCAAATCATGGGACCAACTCATGTCTGAAGAATATGAGTATAATGATGATTCTTTCCCCAGTCATCTCTAAGTTGATAACAGAGCCTCGTATTTCTAATAACATGGATTTCAGAATTTTAAAAGCCAAAAAAATGATAGGAGGTGGAGAATGAAGGTAGAGGGTTAGTTTTAAATCAGCTTCCTATAATTTTGTACATTCTCTTCACATCTGATAGAAGTTAAAACATTTCTTAAAGTTATTGTTTAATATATTATATGTAAAATATTGTTTAAAAATACCTCAGACATTTTTTGTAAGTGTTGAGCTACTAGAATTCTTATAGTACAAAAAATATTTTTGTGCTTTTCTTAAAAGTACACAGCCTAAAATTATATATTTCTTTTATGTTATTGAAATTAAAGTTATGTCAGATAGCATTTTAATCATATATCTTGAATAAAACATAATATACGATTGTATGAAAGGCTAACAAAGTGAAGAGGACTTGAAACATTTACTGATGAAGATCAAAGAGCACAGCCTTCAGTATGGGTTGCATCTCAATGTCAGGAAAACAAAAATCCTC
>NW_006408765.1:729112-733455 GCF_000296735.1 Chrysochloris asiatica
CTGACAACAACAACAACCTCATCCATATTCTTCAGGGTTCCATCCTGTCATTTCTATTTAAAATCACCAAATGCCTGTTTAATATCAGCTGAAAATATATCAAGGAGATGAAATGGACAAGTAGAACTCAGTAATATAATTCTTAGCATTCTTAAATATCTGCAAATATCCTAAAATTTAAAACCAAGGGTGGGCTTGTTAGATTCCAATTTTAATGTTTGAATTAAAGATATTCTAAATAGGTTACACAACTGCTATATATTACTAATTTTATTATATTTTTTTCATTTAAGTGCACTCTTGAACAATGATCCCATTGCTTGTTTTATTTTTTATCTTTCCTTTTTTCTTCCCGTGGCTTTGCATGTTATCACCTCATTCCATCATTGTAGCCAAAAAAGCCCATAGGGCTCAAATAACCAGAATATTGACTCTAAGAGTCTGCAGCTAAAAATCACCCCTTAAGAGAAAAACTAATTTTATCCAAGTAATCTCATGTGGGATTCCTGGTGTGATATTGTAGACTAGCAATGGACTGTGAACCACAAGGTCAGCAGCGCAAACCTACTAGCTGCTATTTGGAAACCTTCTACAGGGTGGCTGAGTTGGAACTGACTTGGCTCTTGCAACAACACAGGCCCATTCAAGGAAAAAGGATTGTTTTGAATAGAATTGCCATGAAACTCACCCTCCTCAGAACAAGTCAGATTCATATTCTAAATGTATTTGTCATTTAAATACTTTAGTATTTGTTTTAAACTGTGCTGTGGTAGTCTCCAAGGTGCCCCAGTGGCACAATGATGTAACTTTGTGCTGTTAAGATCCTCTAGCTGCTCCGCAGGAAAAAGGTGTAGTAGTCTGCTCCTGTAAAGGTGTACAGTCTTGGAAACTTTGTAAGGCAGTCCTACTCTTTCATATACAGCTGCTACGAGTCAGTCCTGAGTGTGGTTTTTGGTTTGTAGTAGTTTGGAGTCCTGGTGTGGCACTGTGGGCTAATATGTCAGACTACAAAATTGTTTGAACTGCAGGGTTGGTGATTTAAGCTCACTAGCTGCTCCTTGGAAACCCTGTACAAGGTCGCTATGGGTTGGACTCGATGGCTCTTAACAACAACAGTAGGTTAGAAATGGAGGGTCAAAACAAGACTTGATCTTACTTATCTAGAATTTTAATTTTCCAAATATGCCCTTGACTTACATTGCTCTTTAAAAAGGATTTTAAAAAACAGCTTAAATGTTATTTTCAGCTTTAAGAAAATATGGAGTAAATGAACAGATTAAACCTGCTGCCTGAAACAATAGGGATAAATGAAAAACATATGAAGTGACCATATTTCACCATATGACGCTGGACATCAGGCAAAAAAAACATAGTGATCCCTGAAGGGAATAGACATTAATATTGCTTCAATTTTCTGTGCTGACAGAGATTCCAAGATGTAGTATTGGTAATAGAAACTCATGCAAAACCTGAGACGTTCTGTGACAAAGAAATTGAACAGGGAAAAGGAAACCAGCATTGTTAGATCTGTCAAGAGAGTCCCAGAGAAGACACAGAGAGATCTGTCAAGAGAGTCCCAAAGAAGAAACAGAGAGAACTTGAGAGATCTATAGAGGATCGCCCTGGTATAGAGAACTTATTGGTGAACAGTAATAATTAGCCAGAATAATGATTGGTTTAGAAATTATATAAGAACAGAAAAAGAAACCATCAGAACAAATGAGAGGTGATAGCATCCATCAGTCAGACAAAACTGGGTATATTGCCCATTCTCACCAGTCAGATTGAAAAGTCTCATATTACACAAAGTACTTGCTAGAGTACTCAGAAAATTCCTGCTTCAATGGAGGGATATAATTAAATCTGACTAAATGCTTCTCTGCAGAATAATTGATACATGAAAAAACCATGCCACATAATGAAAGAAAGTTAAATATATATAAGGTTGCTTCAAAATAATTCATTGAAAAATGAATTTAAAAGTTAATGGGATTTTTACTCTAACTAAAAAAAATACATAAATATATGTATTTATATCCTTATGTATATATATAATTTTAATAATGAGGTGGAAAAAAAAAAAAAACCCATGTTAAAAAGGCAATATAATTAAATGAGCATTCCATCTAAGAAAATATATGGATACCCAATAAGTACAAGACAGGATAATCAACATCATTGTTCATTAAAGAAATGCAAATTGAAACACTTTTACACTTACTTTATTGGCTAAAATTTAAAAACTTATAGATTGCATCAAGTCTTGAGGAGGTTCCTGAAATCATAAACTTATTTGAATTCAAAAACTTTTAGAATATTTCCATTCACTCATACATGTATTTTCTACCTGTGCCTAGCCTTGAAAATATTATTTTAATATTAGATATTTAAATAATATCTAAATTTTTTTCTACTAGATTGTATTAACATGTTTTTTATTCACAGATTAAAAATCATAAGATTACCTTTTAATGTTTCCAGGACTAGAATTTGTCATTTTTGCTTGAGTTTGTTGATATTTTAATAGTAAAATTGAGGCAGATTTTGTAAACTAAACACTGGACTGAGATCCACAAGGCCAATGATCTGAGTCTGTCAACCACTCAAGAGAAAAATGAGGCTTTCTGCTCCACAAATATTTAAAGACTTGGAAACCTTTTATAGGGTTGCTAGGAGATGGAACCAACTTGACAAGCATTTAATAATAAAGCAACAATTCTAAGTTAAACTTGAAGTTCATATTTTCTTAAAAGGCTGTATATTTTCTTAGAAAATGATAATACTAGCTGAACCTGAGATAAAACCAAAACCAAACTTGCTATGAAAATTATTACAAATCATAGCAATCTATAAGAAAAAGTAGAATATCCCTGTAAGTTTTCCAAGCCTGTAATTGATGCATTTGAATTATGGTGTTGGAGAAGAATATTAAAAAGACAGCCAGAAGAACAAATTAATCTATTTTGCAAAAAGTAGAGCCAGATGTTCATTGTTGTTGTTGTTGTTAGGTACCATAGACTCGGTACCAACTCACTGGAACCCTATGTATAAAAAGAACGAAACACTTCCCGGTCTTGTACCAACCTAACAATCTTTGCCGTGCGTGAGCCCATTGATGCTTCCACTTTTCCAATCCATCTCACTGGGGGTATTCCTCTGTTTCTCTGACCCTCCTTACCAAACATGATATCATTCTCAAGTGACTGGTCGTTCTTGAGAATATGTCTGAAGTATAGGAGACAAAGTTTGGCTATACTTGCTTCCAAGGATCATTATGGCTGCACTTCAGTCAGCACATATCTGAGTGTTCTTTTGGCAGCCCCATGGTACTTTGAATATTCTCCTCCAACACTACAACTCAAATTCACCAGTTCTTCTACAATCTTCCTTATTCCTTGTCCAAATTTCGCATGCATATGAGGTTATTGAGATTATCATGGCTTGGGTTAGGTACACCTTAGTCCTCAAGCTGACGTCTTTGCTCTTCAACACTTTATAATGGTCTTGTGCAGCAGATTTGCCTAATGCAGTACATCGTTTGATTTCTTGACTGCTTCTTCCATGAGTGTTGATGGATGGTCCAAGAAGAGTGAAGTCCTTGAAAACTTCAGTCTTTTCTCCATTTATGAAATGTTTATTGGTCTAGTGGTGAGGGTTTTTGTTTCTTTACATTGAGATGTGCAATCCATATTGAAGGCTGTGGTGTTTGATCTTCGCCAGTAAGTATTTTAAATCCTCTTCACTTTCAGCAAGCATGGTTGTTTCATCTGCACATCGCAGATTGTTAATGAGTCTTCCTCAAATGCTAATGCCACGTTTTTCTTCATATAATCAGATTATTTGCTTATTATAAAGGTTGAATAAATATGGTGACAGAATACAACTCTGTTGCATACCTTTCCTAATTTTAAACCATTCAGAGTTCCCATGTTCTGTTTGAACAACTGTCTCTTGGTCCATGTACAGGTTCCTCATGAGCACAGTTAAATGTTCTGGAATACTCATGTTTCGTAATGTTCTTCATAGCTTGTCATGATCCACACAATCAAAATTCTTCGCGTAGTCAATAAAGCACAGATACAAAGCTTTCTGGTATTCTCCGTTTTCAGCCAAAATCTATCTGACATTAGCAATGATATCCCTTATTCCACGTTCTCTTCCGAATCTGGCTTGAATCTCTGGAAGTTCTGTTAATGTATGGTTGCAGCCGTTTCTGTATTACCTTGAGTAAAACTATACTCGCATGAGATATCATAGATATTGTCCGATGATTTCCACATTCCATTGGATCACCTCTCTTTGGAGTGAGGACAAATATGGATCTCTTCCAATCAGTTGGCCAG
>NW_006408765.1:733833-735911 GCF_000296735.1 Chrysochloris asiatica
TGAATATGTTCTTCCCTTTTGGTTTTCTAACTCCAGATCTTCATTTTCTAACTCCAGATTCTATGAAGATCTATGAAGTGCCTATGAAGTGTCTAGGAATATTTTCTTAACATAAAGATTAAATAAGTATGCTGAAACAATACAATCCTGTTACACACTTTACCTGATTTTGAACCATGCAGTATCTCTTTGTTCTATTCAAAAGATTGCTTCTTGGTCTGTCTATAGTTTCCACATGAACACAAAGAAGTATTCTGTAATTTCCATTCTTTGCAATGATATCCATAATACCTCTATGTGTAATATTATATTTAATACACTCTCTGGGTATTGCAGATGATTGCATCATCCATTACTAGATTGATAGCCTAAGGATTGGCAGTAGGAACCTACCCAGTGACATCTCTAAAACAGGCCTGACTTCGGTTACAGTCTTCAAAACTCTATGGATCAGCTCTACGCTAAACACAGGAGTTCACTATGAGTCAGAATTTACACAAGGGCAACTAATTATAACAATTTTGATTACATTAAAAATTCCAGACCCTATACATAGAATAAAAAGGAGCTCTGGTAGCGTAGTGGTTACGAATCGGGCTGCGAACCGCAAGGTCAGTAGTTTGAAACTACCAGTTGTTCCGCAGGAGAAAGATGAGGCTTTCAGCTCCCGTAAAGATTTACAGCCTCGGAAACCCTGTACAGGGTCTCTATGAGTTGGAACCGACTCCACGGCACACAACAACAACATACATAGAATAAAAACTTGTATGTTCTCCTTCATAGTTTAAGATGAATCCTCTCAGAGATTTGATAAAACTAACATTGACAACAAGAATTATATTTTTGTATACACTAAATGGAGGTTCCAAAAGAGTATATGTTCCAAAAGGAGACTAAAAGAGCCACCTTTAAAATAAATAAATAAATAAATGGTTTTCTCTCTTGTTCTTTCTTAATTTTTTAAAATCACCCAGGGGGTGACTTATTTGCACTAGACTACTAAGAGAAAGTTTAACAGTCCAATTCACCTTTTGGTGACAAGTTTGAAAGACCTGGCTATCTGCTTCCATAATATTGTTGCAATTGAGATCCTTTGGAGCAAATTTTACTCTGAAACACATGAAGGCGGTTGATGTAGCAAGCTGAAATCTTCTAGATCAATATTAAACTCATCTTTTGATTTATTTATTAAATTGTCATGTTTTTCTTATTGGTGCTGTTTTTAAAACTTTGTATTTTGTGATAATTGCATATTGAAATGCAGTTATTAAAAATAGTACAGATATCCCTTATGACTTTCACACAGTTTCCTCCAGTGGTAGGAACTTCTTTCAAGTTGGTTTTGACACATAGCAACTCTAGGTGTAGCAGAATTTAACACTTCCGGATCCTGTGCCATCCTCACAGTTGTTAAGTTTAATCCCACTGTTGCAGCTACTGTATTAATACATTTTATTGAGGGTCATGCTGTTTTTCTCTGACCCTCTAATTTTGTTTAACATTGATAAAATTCACTCACATCAGTCATATATTACTGGTTTTATGTGAACTCAAATATGTGTGTCTGTCTAATTGTCTACATTTTAAATTAAATATGAAGATTTATATGACTACCATTATAGTACAGATGTAGAACTGTTCCATTGTAAAGAACTATTACATTATCTTTTTACACACACAGCCACCTCCATTCTTTCCATCACCCATAATCCCTACAAACCACTAATCTGTTCTCCATTACTATACTTTTGCCGTTTCAAGAATGTTATGCACATGGAGTGATACAACATGCAAACTTATAAGACTGCCTTTTTTCACTTAGCATAACCCAATTGAGATCTATCTAAGTTGTCTTTATCTATGATCCCTTCCTAATTATTGTTCAGTAGTATTCCAAGGTAGGAATATTCCACAGTTTAACAACTCTGTCTCTGAAGGATATTTTGGTTATTTCCAGGTTAGGTAATTATGAATAATGCCACTATAAACATGTATGGACTGGATATTGTGTGAACATAAATTTATATCTCTCTGGAATAAATGCTCAAGTGTTGAATCGCTATGCCAAGTGACAAATG
>NW_006408765.1:744101-749823 GCF_000296735.1 Chrysochloris asiatica
GTGTCTGATGACATCAGAGAGTCACCGTATTTCTGCTGCTCTCTGTGCCCTGGTTAAATTGCTTTTCCTGCCTACTACATGCATTGAGGTTTCACACTAGGGTAGAGAACCCTCCTCTTCCCTTTTTCTTTTTTTTTATGTCTCCTTTGGCTTTGTCCACTTGAGATTCCGCTTTACTGGAAGTGCGGCTCTTCGTATAGGCAGGCTCCAGCCCTGCCCTCAAAGCTCTACAGGGGTCGGGGTAGTCGCTGTCCACAGTGGCGGGTAAAATTTCAAAATGCTAGAAATTCCTGCATGGTGTGATTTTTTAAAAAGTGAGTTCAGGAGGTAGATGTCCTGAGTTTTACGGTGGTTGGAAGGTTCTGAGTCCACTACAGGATGGTCTCCTTCGTGAGGTCTCCCTCTTTGTCCCTTGAACCCCTCTTACCTGTGTCGTCTTGCCACAGTGGGGTACCAGAAGTGAGAGAGTTGATGCTTTTTTAAGTTATAGTGTTGGAGGAGAATATTGAAAGTGCCATGGCTGCCAAAAGAACCAATAGATCCGTTTTTGAAGAAGTGCAGCCAGAGTGCTCCTTACAGGCCATGATGGCCAAACTTCATCTTTCATGCTTTGGACATATTGTCAGGATAGAGCAGTCGCTGGAGAAGATCATGTTTGGTAAGGTGGAGGGTCAGAGAAAAAGAGGAAGACCCTCAACAAGATGGATTGGCCTAGTAGCAGCATTGATGCACTCAAGTGTGGCAAAAGTAGTGAGGTTGGCCCAGGATCAGACAGTGTTTGTTCTGTTGTGCATAAGGTCACTATGAGTTGGTACCAACTCAATGGCACCTAACAACAACAACAAAATAAATGGTGACCTCACCAGATGGAATACACAGAAATCAAATTGACTGCATGTGTGGAAAGAGAAGGTGGATAAGTATACATCATCAGTCAAAACAAGGCCAAGAGCAGACTGTGGAACAGATCCCAAATTGCTCATATAATAGGTAAGGCTGAATTAAAGATAATTAATAGAGATCATGAGAGCCAAAATATGGCCTTAAGCATATCTCATCTGAGTTTAGACACAATCTCGAGAACAAATTTGATGCACTAGACACTAATCACAGAACACCAGAAGAGTTGTGGGATGACATGAAGAACAACATACAAGAGGAAAGCAACAGAGAGGACAAGAAAGAAAGAAAAGATCAAATTAGATGTCAGAAAAGACTGAAACTTTTTCTCCAGTGTAGAGATGGTAAAGCAAATTCAAGAAATAAGGAGGTAAAAGAACTGAACAGAAAAATTTAAAGGACAGTTAGATAAGACAAATTCAAGTATTATCATGAAATTTGCAAAGACTTGAAGTTAGCAGGCAAAAAATCAAAATTACTCTACTGGGAATCCTAATATGCTAGCCTTTAATTTTTTTCTTTATTACCAAATTCCATACAATTAACAAACATAATTGGTTCTGTGCTAATTGACATGTCAATATTTTAATCTATGATCCAGAATCACCATTTACTGATATAAACTTAAGTCAAGGTTTATACTTAATAAGTGATAAAAGGAAGTATTTTAGACCAGAAGAAAAGTGGTTATTTTATTCCTAGTGAAAAATATCAAGCAATACAGTGGGAACAAGGTATCATATCTTTTAAAATTCCCTTCATTATATCCCCAGGGATTTCTATTTACTTTTTTGTAGTTTTTTTTCTTGTAGTCTTCTGAAACCTAAACCCACTGCTCTCGAGTTGAATCCAAATAGTAGCTAACCTGTGTAGAGTTTTTGAGACTGTGAATATTTATGGGAATATACAGCCTCATTTATTTCTTTCAGAGCAGCTTTGAACCACCAAATTTTATTTTGTAGTCCAATGCCTAATCCATAGCACCTGGCTACAACTAGGTTACCAGTCTTTTCCTGAAATTGTAAATGGCACAGCAGGCTATTCTCTTCTTGGTCTCAGTCTTAATCATTGTGTGAGATCATTGCAATATATGAATTAAATTCTTTCAGGTGATTAGTTATCAACTGAGATTGTAGCAACCATAGCTACTCCTTGGTGGTGGTACTTATATGGTGTGGAGTTGGTACTGACTCATAGGGATCTTGTATAGGGCTTCCGACACTGTAAATCTTTATGGAAGCTGAAAGTCCCCTCTTTCTTCCACTGAGCCAATGGTAATTTCAAACTGCCGACTGTGAGATTAGTGGCATGACTTGTAACCACTGGAAGTCAGCATGGAAGTTCCGGGCATGGATGTGCTTGGACATTAATGGCAGAGATCTTTCAACTTTGTCATTTGTTTGGTAATGTTTCCTTACAAAAATATTTCTTATATGTATGTCCTATTTTTATTAATTTTGAGGAAAAATCCTAAATCTCTAGTGGACTGAAGCTAATGTATATAACAGGGAAGTTTTGATAAATGGACAATTATCCATAAGTAAATGTGATTTTCTATTTTGGAACACTGGTAGCTCCTATTTTCTATTATACTGCATATTACAGGTTTCCCTGGCTATCCAAAAATAGTACACTCTTTTGAAATCTTTCCTAAACTTAAATGGTATAAAATGAAGAAACAGTTTCTATGATTTTATATGGGAAAACATCTGCATGTTCCTAGACCCCTCAAATAACCTAACAAATCATACTGAATAACATATAAGACCAGAAATAAAATCAATGCAGTATTCACAGACACAGTTAAAAGCTGTGGTGACTTAATGCAGAGAAGTTGAGTGTAGTTCTCAAGGAAGGAATTGGACTATGCCACTCTCTGCTGAAGTGTTTGCTGCCTTTGTAATGAAATGTTGCAAAACAAATGTCAAGTGTTAGTTTAACTTTTAAACTTTTTTTTTGTAAAACCAAAAATTCTTTTCAGATTTCTTTTGGTACTTATGTAGATCTTTCACAAAATGAAGTGGTATAAAGTGAGCTTTTGGAAAGTGACATGCACTTGTCATATTATATGCCTTACTCTAAAACCAATGCTTTTCATTGTTGGTTCTCTACCATTTACATTTTTGTTTTTGAGACAGAATTTAACAAACCAGTGATAATGCCAATACCAAACGTACTGTCATGGAGTTTATCCCAACCCATGGAGATCCTATAGGACAGAACAGAACTGTTCCTTGGTGTTTCTAAGACTATAAATCTTTACAAAAGCAGACAGCCTCAATCATTCTCATATGGAATGGCTGGTGTATTCAAACCACCAACCTTGTGGGTAGTAGCCTAATGTGTAGTTCACTACACCATCAGGGCACTTTTCAGTAGCTATATTATTTTTGTTACATATAGTCATTTCTAACTCATAGTGACCCTGGAGAATTTCCAAGAAGTAGCTAGTGGGTTTGAACCGCCAACATTGTGATTAGCAGTCCAGTGCTTATCCTACAGCACCACACCAAGACGCCGCCAGTAACAATTGTTGCTGTTAAGTATCATTGAGTTGATTCTGACTCATAGCAACCCTGTATAGGGTCAACTGAGGAGTGACTGGTGAGCTTGAACCACCAACCTTTAGTTCAAACCAACTTTGCACTCCAGCATATTAACCCACAGCACCACACCAAGACTTCACAGTATTATTGTTTTTCTTGTTGTCAAATGCCATTGAGTCAGTTCTGACTCATAGCGACACTGTATAGGGTTTCCAAGGAGCAACCTCCAAACTTGCAGTCCAAACTAATTTTGCAGCCTAGTACATTAACCCGTAGTGCCACACAGGACTCCCAGTAACTATAGAGGACAAATTCTTATAAATCCTCATATGAGAAAAGACTTTTCTCTGTCTAACCATTGTTTAACACAGGGGTGGGGAAATTTTTCATCTAAAATTTATAACATCATTTGTAGGCCATACAAAATTACCAAATAGAAAAAAAAAAATTATCCTGCTATATTTGGTTAAATATTTAATCAACTTGCCCCTAATGTGATGACTGGAATTGCAGTCATCTTGGCAGGGTCAGACCAAATGATTTCATAAGTCTTTTATGGCCCATGGGTCAGACTTTCCCCACTTCTGGCCAAATATATAGAAAAACCATCAAAACATGAGTTTTTTTCTTGTATGATAGAATGTGTATATTAAATAAAAGATAATATATCTAGGTATGAGAGTGTGAATACCATTTACTGAATTTTGCTTTCTTTTTTTTTTCTAAAATGTTTTATTGTGAATTATGTGATAGTTTACATGGGAGAACATTAGTTTTACATTTATTCTATCTTATGTCGTCTCATTGCCATGGTTACAATCCCCTCCATGTATCATCAGCTAACCTGCAAGCCTGCCCCCTACACTAAACCTCCCCCTCCCCCACCCCTGGGCAGTCTTCAGCACACAGTTGCTCTCCCTCTCTGGATCTAAAGTCCCCAGCTGTTCCATCGCTCCATGTCATAGTCTCTGCCTCCATCTCAGGCATCATTGCTTCTCTGGGTAGGGTCCCACTCTGCGCTCTTCTCTGTTGATGGTCCTAGGGATCTCCGCTCCTAGACTGGAAAGTTAATCACTCCCCTCCTTGCTATAAAATGTTTACCTTTACATTTCCAACCCTCACAATCAGTCCTGATAACAATTATTCACTATTGTATCACAAGAGACCCATCTGCATTTCATTTCATCAGCCCCGCCTAGACAGATTGGATACTACTCACTGGAGATTCTACCTTCCTCCAGGCCCTCTGGATTTAGGTTCCCTCTTGAAAGCTTGTAAGCCAGTCACTTCTTGAATTTTACTTTCTTGTAAGAAAATGGTAGGAGATAATATTGAGAGTGTTCTGTAATGATGAAAGCCTTAACTTTATTAAAATTACACAAGGAAACTTCAAAAACTTCATGGAAAAGTGGAATTAAAAGATAATGGAATTTTATAATGAACTTTTTGAAGTTCCCATGTAGGAATAAGAAGGTTGTCATGTTATTAATTAGCTTATTATTCTTGTTAGAGGGCTATGAGTTACATTTCTTTAATGGATCTACCTAGCATTTGAAAGAGACCCTAAGTGGTGCAAATGGGAATCATGCTTGATTGCTATCTCAAAGTTTTGAGGTTGGATTCCACCAAGATTTGCCTCAGGAGAAAGGCTGAAAACACCAGTCACTGGAAACCCTGTGGAGTACAGTTCTGCTCTAATGCACCTAGGGCTGCCGTGAGTTGAAATACAATTTATGACAACTAGTTAGAATCTGAAAAAATAAAACATTTTGAAGGTACATACATATTTTCAAAAAGGGTGCCCTAGTAGCATAGTGGTTACAAGTTGGGCTGCCAACCTCAAGGTCAGCAGTTTGAAACTACCAGAAGTTCCATGGGAGAAAGATGAGGTGTTCTGCTCCCGTAAAGATTTAAAGCCTCAGAAACCCTGTGCAGGGTCACTATGTGTGGGAACCAACTCCACGGTACTTACCAACAATAACAGCATATTTTATTTTTAAACTTATTATATTTGTTTTTAATATGTTTATGTAGCTTTATTGACTATGCAGAGGGTTTCAGTTGTGTGGATCATGACATGATATGAGCAATATTATGAAGAATGAGCATTCCAGAATACTTAATTGTGCTCACGAGGAACCTTTATAAAGACTAAGAGGCAGTTGTTTGAACAGAACAAGGAAACGATAAATGGCTTAAAAATTAGGAAAGGTGTGCAACAGGGTTGTATTCTTTCACCATAGTTATTCAATCTGTACGCTGAGCATATAATATGA
>NW_006408765.1:750620-755492 GCF_000296735.1 Chrysochloris asiatica
GACACCTAATAACAGCAACAGCACAATTGCATGTGATAGCATAAACACCGTGTCTTTATCTAAGAGAAGTGGACTTTACTTTAAAATTACAGAACTGCATTAAGTGCAAAACATTTGGTAAGAAGCAATAAATTAATCATCATTCTTTCTTCTGGTCATCAAAACCATTTTACAATACTTTTTACTAAACTCTAAGCCAGAAAAAATTTTGAAGGAACATAGGAAATAGCTACAACTGATTTTGATGTTGCAAATAAAAGTTGAAAAACCATAAATGACTTCTGAATGACTCAGGCCAAATTCTAATATCTGTATGCTCTTGGATCATTTGATACACAGTATGATTTACATGTTTGAATACTGGTCTAAAATAGAGGATTGAACTCAGAGTCCTCAGAAAAGTCCAGAATAATCTTTATCCATATAATAAAACATTGCTGACAGACAATGTACCTGATATAGGCTTTCTACTCATAGTCTCTACAACTCCCACCAAGTGACCATGCAAATTTGGAGATCTAACACAAAAAATGGATTGTTTTGCCATCTGACTGGGTTTAAAACGAGCCATCTCAGAAGCATAAAGGAAGAATCTCACTGTGATCAAGGAAAGAGCACGTTTTTGGGAGAAGTGGTAACAGCAAAGGCAGCAGAGCCAGAGCAAACGACAGAGTGGTGAGCTTCCAGGTCCACAGAGCAGGTAAAGTTGAGTGTGTACTTTGGGCATTAATTGACAGCATTAAAGGAGCTTTGTAACACTTGCCTGACTAGAGCAGAAACTTTTAGGCTACATGGTTGAAAAACCAACAATGAGAGAGATGTGGCTGCAGTATGGCTGAAAAGAGGTGTTCTCCTGACTGGAGAACATCTCTATCCTGAGTTGTTTCTGATCCTAAATTGTATCATGTTAACTTCCCTAATAAACCCTATAGTTGTGAGTATTGTGTGTGAATTCTGTATGGTCACTGTAATGGCTTTCAGACCCACCAGAGAAGTAGAGTGCTATGGGGAGGGATGGTTGGTGTCAGAATAGGCCAAAGAACGGAGGCTTATCTGTTCTTTTGCTCATCTTGAACTTGTGTTTTGCTCTTTCTTGCTTTGAAGCCAGAAAGGCCAAACATTGCTTCTATGTCCTTTATGCACAATGACACAGATAACTCTCTACCAGTACCTAAGAGCTAAATATGTGAGTTGGAGTTAGTTTAAGGATCAAGAGAAGGCTTCCACAGATAACTTTTCCTTTTCATTTGGTTTTAAATACTTTAACATTTCTACAAAAGGGTATAGACTTTGAGTTACATATTGAAAGTAAATTTAATGTATAAATTCATTAAATCACTTGTTTCCACATAAGGTCACTAGGTTTCAGAAAAAAAGATTTATGAAATTGTGGAGAAAATAATGGAATAGCTGAAAGAATACCTACTACCATTTCCCAGAGAGCCATCTTGAAGTGGATTTTGCTGTATCTATTATGTTTTTAATACATAGGTTCACATAGTTGCCATTGGGTTGATTCCAAATCATGATAATTCTATGTATGTCCATGGGAGTTTCAGTGACTAATTTTATGGAAGTTGAACTCCAGGTCTTTCTTTCAAGGTGCCTCTACCTTACTTGAACCTCCAAACTTTTGGTGAACAGCTGATTATGTTAAGCATTTATGCCACTCAGGGCTTTCAGAAATAGCTTTATAATTACTAGTATTTTTCCTTCTAGTATATTCTACACGTTTATTATAACAATGATGTCCATACAATAAAGAATACCTTTTTCATCTTCTCTATAATCATATGAATATAGTCATTCTCTTGAATTTTAGTTTTATCTGATAAAAATGAGAAATATGCAAAAAAGGAAATTATTTCCCTTGAAGCAAACAGTATCACTTGATTTTAAAAAAACAAAACAAAACACCCCTCATTTCAGATTAAAGAAAATTTAAATTTAAATTACGTATCAAACCTGTTTTATTGAACTTTAATTTTATTCATTACTACTATAACAATCTAAATATATTTTAAGCTTTAAAGTGATTTCTGCTAGCTACATTTCTTAAACATTATATTAAGTTTCATTTATAGATTTCTTCAATCTTGCACTATTGTGCCTAGAGGGAAACTTATAAAGTTGAAAACTTCTGATGTAGAAAAGAGTAAAACACACAAAATTAAGCAATCTCCGGGTCAAATTGACTGAAGGAATGTTCTTAAAGGTTTTTCATTGTTTGCTATTGCTCTTTGGTCTTGCTTATCCAAATAATACCTATATTACTTTTCTTTAAAATTTACATTATATGTACTACCTGTATTATAATACTACATTTTTCATACACACACACACACACACACCAATATATACATTATGGTTTAAATGGTAATACATAATTATATATATATATATATATATAATATACATATATATATATACCATTTTGATTTAAGAATGATTATTTGAATGCTCTTTCTTTTTTGTTGTTGTTTTTTTAGAATCCCTTATATAAGAATCCCTTAATTAGAATCATAATATAAGAAACCCTTAATTAGAAACATAATGCCTCCCAGAAATTGGATATTATTCAGAAATTAAAAGGAAAAATCCATATAGAAAAACTGCATGTTGTTAACTGCATTTATATGAATGGTCTAGAAAGACATAGTTACATAAACATATAGTAGATAAGTATACGTCAACAAAACAGTTGTAATACAAAAACTTCATCAAGAAGAATAATAAAAAATATATGTAATGGCAATTGTGATAAATCATAAATTAAAATATATATTTGGGGCTTCAAAAACTTTTAGAGAATTTTTGTTATCTTTTAATTGCATTATTTCATGAACCTTTTGAAGCCCACTCACATATAACCCAAGAGAAAAGATTACTAAAAACTGCTAATTTTTTAGATGAATTAATAATTTTCTTTTTGAACTAACTGGGTGTTCCGAGTTTCCTTATAGAAATCAAATCAAAAAGCATTTTCCTAGGTGATAGTCTGTTATACACCAATAAATTATTATTAAATGGGAAATTTGAACGTGAGCTTGGGGCATTGTGGGTTAATGCGCTGGACTGCAAAGCCAATATGAACAAGTCGATGATTCAAGCTCAGCAGCCGCTCCTTGAAAACCCTATACAGGGTCGCTATGGGTCGGAATCGATTCAACAGCACTGAACAACATACATTTACTACACTTTTCCAGTATAATGATTACAATCAGGGCTGCAACCACAGACAAAATATTTTTCATGTACTAAAGTGTCAGGAGTCTTGTTGTGGCACTGTAGGATAAGCACTGGACTGCTAACCACAAGGTCGAAGGTTCAAACACATCAGCTACTTTTTAGAAACTCTATACAGGTTTGCTATGAGTCAGAATTGACTATACAGCATGTAACAGCAACAAAAGGTCATACTTTAAATATTTGATTAACAAAATTAAAAAAAAAAAAAACAATGTTATTTGTATTCTAAGTAAACTGCAATTTAGAGTATGGTTTTAGTATAAAGTATGCATAAAGATCAATGGAACAGTATAGACATTAAGAAACAAATCCACCCTTATATATTGAATACTAAATTTCAATAAAGTAAACAGAATTTTTACAGTACATATATATCAAATTTCCATCATTCATTTGTCAGTTCGTTGTACTGTTGTGGCTTGAATGTTGCTGTGATGCTGGAAACTATGCCACAAGTATTTTAAATACAAGTAGGGTTACTCATGGTGGACAGGTTTCACTGAGCTTCCAAACTAACTCAGATTAGAATTAAAGAGAGTTGAATTGCTGCTGATTGTCTAGCCACTGAAAGCCTTATGAATAGCAGTAGAATGTTTTCAGATAGCACCAGAATATTGAATATTGAAACATTATGTTACTACTACAATAAGGCCACTACTACAATAACACTACAGTAGTGTTAGAAGATGAGCACTAAATGGAAGGCAATCAAAATATGATGGGGAATAAGTTGCCTCTTAGAAGTAGAGTGGACTGTGATGACACGAAGTAAGTAAAGCTTTCAAGACCTTCATTTGCTGATGGTGCACAACTCATAATGAGGAGAAACAGCTGTAAACAACCATTAATAACCAGAACATGAAATGTGTGAAGCATATATCTAGAAAAATTGGAAATATTAAAAAATGAAATGGAACAAATAAAAAATTATATCCTAGACATAGTGAACTGAAATAGACTGATAATAGCCATTTAGAATATGACAATTATATGGCTAACTATGCCAGGAATGACAAGTTTAAGAAGAATGGCATCTCCTTTATCATAAAAAGCACACCAAGTTCTATCTTTACAATCAGGTTAACAATGCTGTCTGTTGTAGGATACAAGCCATACACTTACAAGAAAGACCAGTTGTTACCACTATTATTCAAATTTGTGTACCAACCACTAAAGCCATTGATGATGAAATTGAAGAATTCTACCAACTTCTTCAGTCTGAAATCAAACATGCAACCAAGTTATATTGACAAATACTAGTGATTGGAATGTAAAAACTGGAAACAAAGTAGTTGGAAAATGTGGTGTTGGTGATATAAATAATGCTGGAGATTGCATGGCAGAATTTTATATGACCAATGAATTCTTCATTGCAAATAACCCTTTTTAAATAACATAAAACATGACTATACACATGGACCACACCAGATAGGATACACAGCAATCAAATTGACTATATCTTCCCACCCCCTACACACGCAGTAGACAGGGATGGGCAACTTGGACATTGACTACCCAAAATGGGGGGTGGGGGACTACAAAGGCAAGAAGTGACTGGCTTACAAGCTTTCAAGAGGGAACCTAGACCTAGAGGGCCTGGAGGAAGGTAGAATCGCCAGTGAG
>NW_006408765.1:757727-759422 GCF_000296735.1 Chrysochloris asiatica
ATTTAATCTCTTATACTTTGGACCTATTATCAGGAGCAGCCAGTTTCTGGAGAAGGACATCATGTTTGGTAATGGGGAGGGTCAGCAGAAAAGAAGAAGACCCTAGTAAGATGGACTGACACATTTGCAGCAGCAATGTGTACATATTTAACAATAATTGTGAGGATGGCACAGGATTGGGCAGAGTTTTGTTCTGTTGTGTATAGGTTTGATATGAGTCGGAACACACATGATGACACCTAACAGTAAAATAAATGACATATATTAAATTTACCAGAGGTGTAAAATTAAGCCCATATGGCAGTCTTTGCATTAGATATTAAGGGAGCTACTGTAAGAAAATGAACCCCACATTATTCCATATACACTATACAAAAATATAAGAAGATAAAATGTATTTTAAATAGATGGTGGGAAAGACTCATAATATTCAACTAAGCAATATTTTTAGAGGATATATAAATCAAATAAAAAATTAAAACATAAAATGTACTTCATCAGAATTTAGAATTTAGCACTTTGAAAAACACTACTAAGGAAAAAAAAAGATTCATATAAAGTTGCCAGAAGATGTCTGTCTGTAAAAACATGTCTGTGTATAAGATATATATACATACATATATTAATTTTACAATTCAATAAAAGAATACATGCAGTTCAATTAAAATATGTAAAAGATTTGAAATCATTTTGCAAAAAAAATATGTGAAGAAAATTAATCGCATGTAAAGATGCTCAACATGATTAGTAATTAGAGAAATATAAGTTAAAACAACAACAAAACAAAACTACTTACCCTTTAGAATATTGAAAATTAGAAAAGAATGACAATAGAATTGGCACATACATAATGGTCCAGCCTCAGAAGCAGTTTGTCAATTTGTTGTTTTTTTTTTTCAAGTTAAACATACTCTTATCATGAATTTCAGCAAATTTACTCCTAGGTATTTACCCAAGAGAGATGCAATCATGTTGACAAAATGATTTATATGCATATGCTCATACCAATTTTCTTCATAGTAGTCAAAACTGAAAGCAGATCAAATGTCTATCAGTTAGCAGCCACAGATTAGAATAGTCATGCAATGGAATATCACCCAAATGTAAAAAGATAAATATTGATATCTGAAATAATATGGATAACTTAAAAAAATGATAATAATGTTAAATGAATGAAGTCAGATACAAAAAGTCATGTAGTGACTGGTCCCATTTATATCACTTTGGAAAAAGTACAAGGAGTCTGGAAGCACAAGATTGATTTAAAAGGGAAAAGCAATTGTCTAAGGTCATAAACATGTTCATATGTTTTTAAGTTTTCTGTGATCACACCACTATTTAATTTGTCAAATGCATCAAACTGTAAATTTTATAATTTTTGCCAATTTTCAACATATATATACAAGATAGGATTGGGATTTAAAAAACCAAACAAACAAAAGTGTTCTGTTGAGAAGCTGTTTTTGCTCTGTGATCTCTAAATATGTGGTTTTATTAGATTATAATGGACAACCTTAAGCAATAATGTTGCTCTTTGGAAATATCAAAAAGGTAGTAATGATTAGAAGATTATTGTGAAAATAAATTATTAATAATATAACAATAATTGTACCTATATTCTGGCCTGAGTCTTTAAAAATGATCCTTTTGAATAACTTTAAAACTCAGTTACAAACATACAGTATTAATTGGTAG
>NW_006408765.1:761063-762347 GCF_000296735.1 Chrysochloris asiatica
TCGAGTCGGTTCCGACCCATAGCGACCCTGTACAGGGTTTCCGAGGGTGTAAATCTTTACGGGAGTAGAAAGCCTCATCTTTCTCCCGTAGAGCGCCTGGTAGTTTCGAACCACAGACCTTAAGGTTCGCAGCCTGATTCGTAACCACTACGCTACCAGAGCTCCTTATAGATTTGTCCAATAGGAGATGAAGTCGATAGTCTAGGAAACAGGAAAAGGAAAGAAACCTAGGTACTCCCCTCCTTTCTCACTCACATCCTTGTGTTACTACCCACTCCCCTCCTTTCTCACTCACATCCAGTAGTTACTACTTTGTCTCTATGGTGCCAGCTCTCCTTAAGGTAATGATAATTTACTCTTTCATGATCCAGGTCCCCATACATCTTCATAGGATTAAATGTTTTACAACATGACTTAAGCTAGTAGTCTCTGTAGACATTACCTCATTCGATCCCAAATAGCTATAAGTGGAATTTTGTTGCCTTAATATTTTATGACATTTTATCTCTTTTGTAATATGTGGTGTTAAATTCATTGTCATTAAAATATTCAACACTCGTCTGTAAATTTTCCATACTATGATGGCTTGTGTGTTGCTATGATACTGGAACCTATGAAATCAATATTTTAAATACCAGCAGGTTTCAGCTGAGCTTTCAAAATAAAGACAGACTAAGAAGTAGGAAAGGCAGTTTACTTCTGAATATTTAGTTATTGAAAACTTTATGAATGGCAGAAGAATACTGTCAGACACACTGTAAGAAGATGAGCTGCTCAGGTTGGAAGGCACTCCAAATACAACAAGGGAAGAACAACCTCCTCAAAGTAGAGTTGA
This sequence comes from Chrysochloris asiatica, assembly GCF_000296735.1. Taxonomy (NCBI): domain Eukaryota; kingdom Metazoa; phylum Chordata; class Mammalia; order Afrosoricida; family Chrysochloridae; genus Chrysochloris; species Chrysochloris asiatica. Next base: position 761,899 of record NW_006408765.1, read on the forward strand.
GCATAAGGACTTAAATGAAATAAAGCTTTCTGGACCTTCAGATTGCACTAGGCAAATCTCATGCGCAAGTCGTCTTTAAAAGAGTTCAAGAGCACAGATGTCACTTTGAAGATTGTCCTCTGTCCATTTTTAGATTGGATTGTCTTTTGCTTGTTGAGTTGGTAACTTTTTCTATAAATTTTAGAAATTAGTCGCTTGTCTGCTAGGTCATTGCCAGTTTTTTTCCCACAGTCTGTGGATTCTCTTTTTCCTCTTTTGGAGAAATATTTTGACACCTTTTCTACATCAGTAAATAAGATAACATGGTTCTTTTCCTATGCTGTATTTATGTGGTGGTGATGGTGGTTGTTGCTATCGAGTCAGTTCCAACCCATAGCGACCCTGTATAGGGCTTCTGAGGAGCAGCTGGTGAGCTTGAACCACTGACCTTGCAGTTCAAAGGCCTTTGC
>NW_006408765.1:766792-768366 GCF_000296735.1 Chrysochloris asiatica
TGTTGTTGTTAAGTGCCTTCGAGTCGGTTCCGACCCATAGCGACCCTGTACAGGGTTTCCGAGGGTGTAAATCCTTACGGGAGTAGAAAGCCTCATCTGTCTCCCATAGAGAGACTAGTAGTTTCGAACTGCTGACCTTGAAACTGCTGACCTTAAGGTTCGCAGCCCAATTCGTAACCACTACGCTACCAGAGCTCCTTTACAATTAGAAGCAAAGATATTTATTATGGTTGTGTACTCTTGTTCAATTTACCATTTAGTCTTTATATAATGTCCTTTTCATCTCATATGCTAATTTTACCTAAAAGTCTATATTACCCAAAATTAATATTGTCACTTCTTGATTTTGATGGCTGTTCATTTGATATCATTTTTTTACATCCTTTGATTTTTAGTTTATTTTTTGTTTCTGTATATAAGCTTTGTCTCTTGTAGACAACATATTGAGGGATCCTATTTTCTTATGCATTTTGCTACAACTGTCCCTTGAATGGTTCATTTAATCTGCTAGCATTCAATATAAAATCAATAAGCATGAATTAATTATCTTCATTTTGCTGTATATTTGTGTGTGTGTGTGTCTGTGTGTGTTGCTGCTGGTTTCTTTGTTCCACGTAATATTTTATACTAAATTCCTTCTCTTTATGTATGGATTTTCTTATCATTTCCTTTGTCGTTGTTTAAATGTTTACAAAATCTTTGTGGTTTTCTTCTTTTTTATTTTGATGATGTGTTTTAATTAATTCTTTGAGTTTGCCCTGTAGTTTATTAATGTCTCCCCAAGTTTAAAACAACCTATCTTAAAATAAACTTGACCTCCTCACCTTTTGGAAGTTCTGTAACTATACTATTACCTTATTTTGTTTGTTGTTCTCATTATATATTGATATCTCTGGTTCCTTATTTTCAATATTTTAGGTTTGTTTTACTTTGGATGCTTGCATATTTGTGCTGTGTTTTGGGTGATATTGTCATGTATGTTAATCTGAGGTTATTGCTTACTGCTGTTTCTTCTTTGTCCAAAGAAAAACATTTAGTAATTTTTGTAAACTTGGTTTGTTTCTTACAAATTCCTCTAATTTCTATTTGCATGGAAATGTCTTGGTTTTCTGTCATATCTTTGGGACAATTTTGCTATGCGTATGATTTTTAATTGGCAATTTTTGATTTTTTATACGTCATCCCATTTCCTTACTGCCTGCATATTTTCTGCTGGGAAGTCAGTGCTTAGTCTTATTGATTTTTCTTTGTAGGTAACTTCATTTTTTTCCAGTCTGCCCTGAGGATAAATTATTGTGCTTGATTTTGAAAAGTTTGTTTATAATACGTCTTGATGATTTTCTTTTGAGTTTTTTTCTGGTTAATGTTTGTTCAGCTACTTGAATGCTTCTCTAATTGTCTTTCATGGTGTTAGGGAGTTTTTTTCCCAGTTACTCTTTAACAATTTTTCTTGTTTCTTGGTTTTGTTTTTGCTTTTCTTCCTCTCCTTGAACTCTCATAACACATATTTTATTCCTTTAGATGGTGTCCCATGTAAGTCTTAGGCTTTCTTCTGATATTTTGTTGTTTTTGTT
>NW_006408765.1:768831-796503 GCF_000296735.1 Chrysochloris asiatica
GCATAATTTTATGTTTGCTATCTGTGGAGCAAAGTTCAATGTGAGCTTGGATGAAGTTGATTGTTGTCTGTTGTTGATCAGTTGTTAGGACTGCAGTGGGTATAGTTGTGGTTGGTATGTATAGGATTAGTTGCTGTCTCCCAATGGATGCTAATGCTTCTATGTGCCATTGAATTGCTTCTGAATCATAGTAACCCTATATGGGGTTTCAGGGATTTAAAGTCTTTTCAGGAACAAAAAGCTATCTCTTTCTCCTAAGAAATGGCTGACAAGCTTGAACCACAGATCTTGTGGTTCATAGTCCAGTGCTTATCATATGGAGCCACTTTAGTCTCTTCCACTTTCCAATGGATGGGCAAAAAGATAATACACACATACATACAAGAGGGAAAAAAAAGACTCCAAAACAAGAAAATAATAAAGGAGAAAAAGCAACAGGCAGCAGCTAGAACAAATATTATAAGTAAAAAGAAAGGAGAGAGAAAGGAAAATAACACAGAGGAAGAGAAGTAAAAGAAAGGAAAATAACACAGAGGAAGAGAAGAAAAAGAAAGGAAAATAACACAGAGGAAGAGAAGAAAAAGAAAGGAAAAAGAAAAGTTACAGTAAACAAAACTAGAGAGACAGCAGTAGACAAGAAAAAGATAAGAAAATACTTAAGGAAAGTCAAGAGGAAAAAATGAGAAATAAGTTGAGGGAAAAAAGAAACAAGAAGAAAAAAGGAAAGCAGAAGGATGAAAATCAGGAAAACAGAATGAAAAGGAGGAGGAAGAAAGAAGAAAACAAATTAAAAACAAAAAAAAGAAAGAAAGGAAAAAGTAGGGCAGTGGTCAGACCCAGACAGGAGAGAATTGTAGCGAGCAGGTCACCTGATATGGTTGGCACCCTCTGCCAGCCAAGATGGGAGGAAGAGTAAAAGTGTGGTGTGCCCAGATCTACATCGGATTTCTGCAGGCATAGGTGTTATCTATGTTCAAGGAACTTAATAAAGAAGTAGTTTTAGCAGGCCCTAACAGTTGCTAAGGTCAAGGTCTTTGTTCCCAGATAAAATTATTACAGCATCAGGGAGCAAATGAGAAAAAGGTGGCAGGTTATGAGAGTTTCCGCTTGTCCAGCATGAGTTAGGAAACTGCTCTGTGCATTCTGCTGCTCTGAAGAGACAGAGTTTGCATGCCTTCAGATGTGGGAGTTATAAACATGATATCTGACTCACAGTGGCATAGCTGCAACTACTGGCAGAACAGAGACTGTGTAGGGGGCTCGTGGGGTGGTACAAGACTACACCTTTGCTCCTCAGGAGAGTGTGGAGAAAAAAGGAAAATAAAATCTTTCTTTTTGCCAGCTACTGGTATGTATCGTGCCATGAGGCTGCTGTCTGGATCCAATACTTCCAACCACCATTCCTAAGGGCCATGCTGTGTCAGGCTACCTGTCAGTTCTCCTGTCTGTCTCCTTCATTGCTGCTCCTATTCCACTTCTTCTCCTCATCAGTGTTCTGTCCACTTATTTATCCTTTTCTCTGAAGTTTAGATTTCTAGTATTATCACCTCTATCTGTTTCATTTGGTCTTCATATTTTCTTGCAGATGGTCTCTGTAGTTCTTGCCTAGTCAGCCATCTTGGTGGAAGTTTTCATTTCTATTGTTTTAAATCACCAGGTAACTTGTTATAACATTATGTTCACATTAGGAATCTAATACAGATGCTGAAACTTAGAAGTATATCATTGTAAAAAAAAAATATTTATACATGTGGAAGTATATTTAGAATTGGGTAATAAGCACCATGCTTTTGTCAATTTGCCATACTGTAATAACTTTCGTGTTGCTTTTATTCTGAAAGCTATGCCATGGATATTTTTTAAATACTAGTAGGGACACCCACTGTGGGTAGGTTTCAGATGAGTTTCCAGACTAAGACAGACTAGGAAGAAGGAGAGACTGACTACTTACAAATATATAGTCACTGAAAACCTTGTGAATAGCAGTGCAACACTGTCAGGTAGCACCACAATATGTGATATGGAAATATGATGAAGAACAGCAGAATACTAAAATACACAGCCAGAAAATGAGTGTTTCAGGCTGAAAAGCACTTAAAATACAACTCAGGGAGAGCTGCCTCCTCCAATTAGGGTTGACTGTGAGGACATGAATGGAGTAAAGTTTTCAGGACCTTCGTTTGCTGATGGAGCACAACTCAAAGCAATGAGAAACAGTTGCAAACATCCATTAATAATTGGGACATGGAATGTATGAAGTATGAATATAGGAAAATTGGAAGTTGTCAAAAATGTAAAAGATAATCTGAAGATCAATATCCTAGACATTAGAGAGCTGAAGTGTACTGGTATCAGTCATTTTGATTCAGGCAATGATAAAACTTAATATTCCAGGAATGGCAAATGGGAGAAGAATGATGACACTTTGATCATCAAAAAGAGCACTTCAAGATTGATCTTGAAGTACAATGCTGCCTGTTATAGGATAATATCCATACACCTACAAGAATTTCAAAGGGCAGCTTGAGAAAACAAAGTGAACTATTATAATTAAATATGCAAAGATCTGGAGTTAGAAATCTGAAATTTAAGAACATGCTCAGCACTTCTCAAGCTGAGGGAACTGAAGAAAAAATTAAATCCTTGACTAGGAATATTAAAGATTTCTATGGGCAAATTGGAGTCCTGGTGTGGCACTGCGGGTTAATGCACTGGATGCAAGGTCAGTTTGAACTGCAAGATCAGTGATTCAAACTCAGTGGTCACTCCTCAGAAGCCCTATACAGGACCATTATGAGTCAAAATTGACTTGACAACATTTAACAACTGCTGGAGCCAACACAACTGGGGCCAACTGCCGCATCTATTGACTTGTCTCTGCGACCCACACCAAGAGATTAAACCCGAGTAGGAGTCCTGGTGTGGCACTGTGGGTTAATGTGCCAGACTGCAAAGCTGTTTGAACTGCAAGGTTGGTGGTTCAAGCTCACCAGCTGCTCCTCGGAAACCCTATACAGGGTCGCTATGGGTTGGAACTGACTTGACAGCACTTCACACAACATCAAGGGGTGATGGGACAATAGAAATAAAAGAAAGACACAAGACACATTTGAAATATAGAATAGTTGTGACCAGGTGGGACTCACACTCTGACAGAGATACTGTGATACTGACCAAGGCAGCGAGTTTATTTTATACACAGATCAAGAGGAGGTGCTTAGGGGGCAGGGAAAAGAATAACATCTGGTGTTTTGATGCATGCAGTAAGTGGGACTTTATTATAAGAATGTAGTTGCTAGGGAAACAGAGATAGGGCGGCTAGAAGGTTGTGCAGGCTGAGCCAAAGGACATAGCTAAATACAAAGAAAGATCTTGCAAGTTCCCAGACCCATGAGGCATTCCTCAGGGAGGGGGGGACTTTGACTTGGAAGCAACCTGAGTTTCTGGACCACAACTGTTCAGTTGCAATTCTTTGGTTAAACTACCCCCAAGTCAGGGACCTTTGGCTCAGCTGCTCCCAACAAACAACAAAAACAACAAATGGGCAAAATACTAAATGATGCAGAAAGCATCAAAAGATGATGCAAGGAATACACAGAGTCACTGTACTAAAAAGAAATGGTCATTGTTCAACCATTTCAAGAGGCAGCATATCATCAAGAGCAATGATCCTAAAGGAAGAAGTCTAACATGCACTGAAAGCATTGGCAACAAACAAGACTCTGGTAATTGATGAAATACAAATTGATATCATTCAACAAACTGATTCATTACTTGAGACACTCACTCATCTATGCCAAATATTTGGAAGACAGCTGATTGGAAGAGATCCATATCTGTGCCCATTCTGAAGAGAGATGATCCAATGGGATGTGGAAATCATCAGACAACATCATTAATATTATATGTATGTAACATTTTGCTAAATATAATTTAAAAATTGTGCAACTTTACATTGACAGGGAACTGCCAGAGGTATAAGCTGGATTCAGATGAGGACATGGAATGAGGGACATCATTGCTGATGTCAATTGATCTTGGCTGAAAGCAGAGAATTCTAGAAAGATGTTTACTTGTGCTTTATTAACTATGCAAAGGCTTTTGATTGTGTGGATCATAACAAGCTATGGACAACATTGCAGAGAATGAGTAGTGTAGAACACTTAACTTTGCTCATGAGGAAGCTGTACATAGACCCAGAGGCAGTTTGAACAGGACCAGGAAACACTGAATAGTTTAAATGTAGGAAAGGTGTATACCAAGGTTGTATTCTTCTACCATATGTGTTCAGTCTATATTCTGAGCAAATAATTTGAGAAACTGGATTATATGAAGAAAAACATGGCATCAGTGTTTGAGAAAGACTCCTTTACAGTCTGCAATATACAGAAGATACAACCTTGCTTGCTGAAAATGAAGAGGATTTAAGATAATTATTCATGAAGACCAAATACCACAGCCTTCAGTATGGGTTGCACCTCAATGAACAGAAAACATGAATCCTCAGAAATAAAACAATTAATAACAAGATAAATGGAGGATAAATTGAAGTTGAAGTTGTCAAAACTGCATCGTGCCTGGATCAACCATTGACCCTCATGGAAGCAGCAGTTAAGAAATCAAGCAATGTGTTTTATTAGGCAAATCTGATGCCCAAGACCTCTTTAAAGTGTTCCAGAGCAAAGGTATCAGTTTGAGGACTACGGTGTACCTGAAACAGGCCATGGTATTTTCAGTAATTTCCTTTGCATGTGAAAGCTGGACAACGACTAAAAAATCCCATAGTAAAATTGATGCTTTTGAGTTATTTGTTGGAAGAGATCATTAAAAGTACCATGGACTGCCAAAAGAACAAACAGATCTGTGTTGAAAGAAGTACAGCCAGAATACTCCTTGGAAATCAGGATGGCAGATTTTGTCTCTCATATTTCAGACATAGCAGGAGGGACCAGTCTCTAGAGAAGGATTGATAAAGTGAAAGCTCATCAAAAAAAGAGAAATACCTCCCAATGAGATGGATTGTCACAGTAGCAGCAGCAATGGGCTCAAATGTAGTTAAGTACTGTGAAGTTGGTGCAGAATCTGGCAGTGCTTTATTCTATTGTGCATAAGGTCTTTATGAGTCAGTACCAACACAATTGCATATAACAAGAACAACAACAATAAACACAGGCTTGAAGAATGTTGAGAAGCATGATAAATAAACTGCCTGGTTTCCTTGAAGAGATTATTGATAGAAAAAGAAATGTTAAAGGTAAGTCTGGTGAGACCTTAGAAGGGAATGAAATACACATTAGAAACTGGTAGAAAGTAAATCCTTGTTATATATAGGCACTCTACAGGTTACAAATTATATCTGTTTTGAATTGTCTTTAAGTCTAAGAAACAGCTTAAATTGAATATGAAGATAAGTCAGAACAGGTGCATTTTGTTCTTATTTTCCTTTTCTTAGTGCAAGAAAAGTTTCAAATCCTTTTTAATAATTAAAAGCTCATGTAGCAATTCAAGACGATTTTGATGAAGAATTTCTTATGAGTAGGAGTTGGTTTGTGAAGCTGTGGTGACATACTAGGTTACTTATTGGACTGTTAGCCACAAGGTCTGTGGTTCGAATCCACCAGTCACTCTGTATCAAAAAGATGAGAACTTCTGCTCCTGTAACGATTTACAGAAACAATACACAGGATAAGTTAGTCAGAACTGACTTCATGGCACATAGCAACAACAGGAATTGGTTTAATCATTTCTGAATAAGGGAAAATTTGCATAATAATAGAGGACACTCCTGGTGTGGTGCCATAGAATAAGCACTTGCCCTCAAGGTCAGTTTGAACCACAAGGTCAGTGATTCAAAGTCACCAGCCACTATGAGGAAACCCTATTCTGGGTCGCTGTGAGATGGAACTAACTCGATGGCACTTAACAGCAACAACATAATTTATACGTTAAGTAATCCAGAGTCTGTATGTAGTGGCACAACATTTATCTGAATTGTATTCTGCAGTGATATGGAAAGAAAAAAGTTTAAGTGATGAGAAGTTGTATAATTAATGGAGGACATTTGCAAGCAATGTGTTGAGGATGTGCCCTGGTTTCTCAATGATACTTTTAGTAGGATACCAGCAGAAATGTAAATACAAAGGACACTGGCAGTGTTATATTAGCAGAAACATTGCCATCTGAGATTGAAGAGAACAAGGACATGATGAAATAAAGAAAAGTTGTTGAACCTCTGAAGTTCTCCATCTAAGAACCCATGTGATAGAATTTCTCAGCTACAATGATGTGCTGTCTCAAAAGACAAGGGAAGAATTACTCCATGACAATCTCCATAAGGGGACCAAGAGGAGAATAATTGAACCAAAAGCATTATTATCAGGGCTTGATACCTAATGGAATTTTCTCTGATAGGTTTTGAATTTGCTTTGGACTGGTGATCCCTACATTATTGCAATGAATTCCCTTTGGAATGGCAATATCTGCATTACATCTGTCCCACTATTATATTTTGGAAACAGAAATATTATTTTCTAGTTTCACAGATCCACAAATATAGAGGAATTTTACCCCAGAATGGATCATACACAAAGCCTTACCCATACCTGATTTATATGATGAAATTTTATACTTTTGAGGTGATGATATTTAAATCAAGTGTTGGATTTAGGTGCTGTAATGGGTTCAGACTTTTGTGGTTTTTGACATAGGTAAGATATATTTTTCACTTTGAATAGTATAAAGTTTGCAGAATCAGAGATTAGTTTGTAGTATGTTGAATAGGAGTCCCTCTAAAACATATGTATACCTGGAACTTCTGAATGTGACCATATTCACATGCAAAAAATGTCTTTGTAGATATGAAATTAAATTCAGAGACTCAAAATGAGATTGTCTGGGTTAGGGTGAACCCTAAATCCAATGACAAGTGTCCAAATAAAATGAGAAGACACAAATAGGACAATGATTTATGTTATGCAGTCATAGCCCAAGTCATAACCCAAGCTAGAACCACCACAAGTAGGAATATACCAGGAAATATTATTCTCTAGAGCCTCTGAAATGAGTCTAGCTCTGTCGACAACTTGATGTTAGTCTTCAGGTCTTCAAACTGTAAGATAATAAGATAATATATTTCCTCTTTTTTAATTCACCACATTTTTTATAATTTATTATGCACATTGAGGAAAGTAGTAAAGCTGTGGTCTGCTAAAAATAGCAAAGGAGAAGAATGATTTCATTTTCCTATATAAATTTATATTGTTTGTAGAACATAGGCTCAGTGTCTGATTTTAAACTGCTGTGAGGGCTGTGTCTTCACTGAGAGAAACCACTATGTATTATTGTAGTTGCATTCTGTAGGCACAAGTATGTAGTCACAAGGAGTGCTCCCTTCTCCCTGCTTGTTGACCACCAGTATTCCCCATGACAGCATATGTGAAGTATGAAGCAATGCCAATAGAGTAATTAAATGCCAAGGGAAATGGTGTAAACTGTTCCATATGGCAAATTATTGTTGTTATTAGGTCCCATCGAGTCGGTACCGACTCATAACGACCTTATGCACAGCAGAAGGAAACATTGCCTGACCCATTGTTGCCATACTTGAGCCCATTGATGCTGTTACTTGGCTAATCCATATCATTGGGGGTCTTCCTCTTTTTCTCTGACCCTCCACATTATCAAACATGAGATCCCTCTTCAGCGACTGGTCCCTCCTGACAATATGTCTGAAGTATGAGAGACAAAGTTTGTTTATCTTCACCTCCATGGAGCACTCTGGCTGCACTTCTTCCAATACTGATTTGTTGGTTCTATTGGCAGCCCTTGGCACTTTCAATATTCTCCTCCAATACCATAGCTCAAATGCATTAATTCTTCTACAATCTTCCTTATTTACTGTCCAGCTTTCACATGCATATGATGTTATTGAAAATACCAGGGCTTGGGTCAGACGCACCTTAGCCCTCAAGCTGACATCTTTGCTCTTCAACACTTTAAAAAGGACTTGTGCAGCAGATTTGCCTAATACAATACTTCGTCTGATTTCTTGAATGCTGCTTCTGTGCGTGTTGCTAGTTGATCCAAGAAGTATGAAATCCTTGATAACTTCAGTCTTTTCTCTGTTGATAAGAATGTTGTTTATTGGTCCATTGGAGAGGATTTTTGCTTTCTTTATTTTGAGATGTAATCCATACTGAAGGCTGTGCTCTTTTATCTTCATCAGTAAATGTTTTAAGTCCTCTTCACTTTCAGCAAGCAAGGTTGTATCATCTGTATATCGCTGGTTGTTAATGAGTCTTCCTCCAATCCTGATGCCATGTTTTTCTTCATACAGGTTGAATAAATATGGTGAAATAATACAACCTTGACGCACAGCTTTCTTAAATTTAAACCATTCAGTGGCAGATAGTATTCTACCAAATGTGAGTATGAACATTACTAAGTATTTAGCTTCTAAGTCATGTTATTCACTCTATATATGTCTGTTTTTCCTTTCTCCATAGACACTACTGCTATCATCTCTATTTGTTGTTGCTGTTGTTAGGTACCATCTAGTAGGAACTAGATGACTGTATGTACAACAGAATGAAACACTGTGACTGTATGTACAACATAATGAAACACTGCCCAGTCCAGCACCATTCTTACACAATCATTGTCAAGCTTGAGCCCACTGCAGCTGCCACTATTCCTATCTATCTCATTGTGGGGGTCTTTCTCTTTTTTTCTGATGCTCTACTTTACGAAGTATGATGTCTTTTTCTAGGGACTGGTCCCTCCTGAAAATATGTCTGATGCATGAGAGACAAAGTCTTGCCATCCTGGCTTCTAAGGAGCCTTCCGGTTGTAATTATTTCAACACAGATTTGTTTGTTCTTCTGGCAGTCCATGGTACTTTTAATATTCTCTTGCAACACTATAACTCAAATGCATCAATTCCTCTATTGTCTTCCTTATTCATTGTCCAACTTTCACATGCATATGAAGCAGTTGAAAATACCATACCTTGGGTCAGTTACACCTTAGTCCTTTAACTGCCATCTTTACTCTTGAGCACATTAAAGATGTCTTGTGAAGCAGATTTGCCTAATGCAATATGTCCTTTGATTTCTTGATTGCTATTTCTATGAATGTTGAGAATGTATGCAAACAAAATGAAGTCATTGACAACTTCAATCTTTTCTCCATTTATCATGATGTTATTTATTGCTCCAGTCGTGAGGATTTTTGTATTCTTTTCATTGAGGTGTAACCAATACCTAAGCCTGTAAACTTTGATCTTCATGAGTAAATATTTTAAGTCCTCTTTGCTTTCAGCAAGCAAGATTGTGTCATCTTAATATTGTTGTTGATATGTGCTACTGGTTCTGTTTCAATTTATAGCAACCCATCATAGAGTTTCAGAAGAGCTGCTGGTGTATTTGAATTGCCCACTTTGTGGTCAGTAGTCCAGTGATTATCCTACACTGCCACACCAAAACTCTTCATCATCTGAATTTGTTGTTATTGTTGTTAGAGTGTAGTCGAGTCTGCTCCAACCCATAGTGACTGTGTGTAGGGTTTCCAAGAAGCAGCTGGTGAGCTTGTGTGAACCTTGTGGTTCAAACTGACTTTGCATCCAGCGCATTCACCCACAGTACCACACCAGGACTCCCATCTAATATAGCAGGTTGTTGATACGTTTTCTTCCAGTTCTGATGCCACACTCTTCTTAATATCATTCAGCTTTTTGGATTATTTGCTCAGCATGCAAATTGAACAAGTATGGTGAAAGAATAAAGCCCTTATGAGCATTTTTCTTAATTTTAAATCTTCAATATCCCCTTGTTTTGTTCACCTTTTGGTCTATGTATAGGCTTCTCAGCACAATTAATGATTCTGAAATACTTATACTCTGCAATATTATCCATAATGTTTCATGATCAACACTGTTGAAAGCCTTTACATAGTCAATAAAATATAGGTAAACATCTTTCTTGTATTCTCTGCTTTTATTCAAGATTCTTCTAATGTCAGCAATGATATTCCTAATGCCATGTCCTCATCTGAATCTGGCAGATCCCTACAAATGAATAGTTGCCACCATTTTTGAATTATTTTTAGCAAAATTTACCTTCATTTGTAATTAATGATAATGTCTCATGATTTCTGCATTCCATTCTTTTTAGAATGGACACAAATGTGGATCTCTTACTATCAGTTGGCCAGGTATAAGTCTTCCTAATTTCTTGGCATAGATGAGTGAGTGCTTCCAGGGCTCCATCAGTTTATTGAAATATTTCAATTTGTATTCCATCAATTCCTGTAGCCTTATTCTTTCCTAATGCTTTCAGTGTATCTTGGATTTCTTTCTTCAGTACCAATTACTCTTGATCATATATTGTATCTTGAAATGGTTGAACATCATTTCTTTTTGGTACAGTGACTCTGTGTATTCTTTCCATTTTCTTTTGATGCTTTTTATATCAGTCAATATTTTGCCCATAGCATCCTTCAGAATTGCAAGATGGCTTAAATTTTTTCTTCATTCTTTTACCTTGAGAAATGCTGAGATTTTTCTTCCCTTTTAGGGTTTTCTTACTCCAGGTCATTGCACATTTCTTTATAATACTTGAGTTTATCTTCTCGAGCTGCCCTTTGAAAGTTTCAGTTCAGTGCTTTTACTTCCTCATTTCTTCCATTTTCTTTAGCAACTCTGCACTGGAGGGCAAGTTTCAGAGTCTCTTCTGACATCCATTTTAGTCTCTTCCTTCTGTCTTTTCTTCTAAGTGACATTTTGCTTTCTTCCTGTTTGATATTCTTAATGTTATATCACAACTCTTCTGGTCTTACTTAGGCCATTAATGTCTAATGTATCAAATCTGTTCTTAAAGTGATCTCTAAATTCAGGTGGCATATGTTCAAAGTCAACTTTTGGCTTTCATGGACTTATTTTCATAATCTTCTGCTTCAGTCTGAACTTGCATATGAGCAATTGATAGTCTCTTTCATCCTGGCATTGTTTTGGCTAATGATATGTAGCTTTTTCATCGTGTCTTCCCATTGTCTTCAATTTCCTTTCTGTGTATGCCATATGGTGATATCTTTTTGTATAGTTGTCTTTTCTGTTAATTGAGAAGGTATTTGCAATGAACAAATCAGTGGTCTTACAAAGTTCTATCACATGATCTCCAGCATAGTGGTTGTCACCCAGGCCATAGTTTTGACCTATTAATCCTTCCTCTTTATTTCCAGTCTTTGTATTCCAATCTCGACTAATTATCAAAAAAATTTTGATTGCATGCTCGATCAATTTCAGATAGAAGTAACTGGTGGAATTCTTCAATTTCATCATCACTGGCTTTAGTGGTATTTACATAAATTTGAATAACAATGGTACGAATTGGTTTTCCTTGTAGGTATATGGATATTATCCTATAACAGACAGTATGATACTTCAAGGTAGATCTTGAAATGGTCTTTTTGATGATGAATGTGATGCCATTTTTGTTCAATATTCAATTCTTGGCATTGCTATGATTTTCAGAATCAAAATGACCGGTACCAGTCCATTTCAGCTTACTAATGAATAGGGTATTTATCTTTATGAGTTCCATTTCAGTTTTGCCAACTTCCAATTTTCCAAGATCATACTTTTCACATCCCATGTTCTGATTATTAATGTTTCTTTGTAGCTGCTTCTATTCATTTTGAGTTGTGCTCCATCAGTGAACGAAGGTCCTGAAAGCTTTATGCCATTCATGTCATCATGGTCAGCTCTATTTTGGGGAGGCAACTCTTATCCAAATTTTGAGTATCTTCCAAATTAAGAGGCTCATCTTCTGACACTAAGTCTGACAATATTCTGTTGCTATTCACTAAATCTGACAATATTCTGTTGCTATTAATAGTTTGGTGCTATCTGACAGTTTTCCATTACTATTCATAAGGTTTTCAGGGGCTAAACATTCAGAAGTCGTCTGCCTTTCCTTCTTCCTAGTCTATCTTAATCTGGTAATTTAGCTGATACCTACCCATTATGGATATAACCTGCTGGTGCTTAAAATATTAGTGGCATAGCTTCCAGCATCACAGAAACCCACAAGCTACCATAGTACAACAAACTGACAGATGAGTAGTGGATTGCCTCTATTTAAAAATAATAATGTGACACATAATTTAACTAATCTATAAAGTCATGTTAGGATACCATGTGTGACTAAACCAGGGGGAAAAAAAACAAAAACAAACCTTTACTCAAGATTTCTTCAATCAATGATAGTTTTCAGTGTTAGTCAGTAGACATAGCACAGACACTGATAATGGAGCACACATCCTCATCCTTCAGCAGTAAGTGAATACTTTAAAACTTGCTCTGCTCATCTTTTGTACAAATCTTTTAAATCAAAGGGAACAGGATTGTAAAAATAAAGTGACTTTAAGGTGGGCTTAAATAATATAAAATGAAATATAATCAAGAGCAAAGAAGCTGAATCATGTTGATAGTTTAAAATAATGACGTATGTTAGGTGTAGAGCTAGATAGGAAACCAGAATCTATAGCATATTTGACTTAGCTAGTCCTAAACTTTGTAATAAAGAGACAAAACTTTCTGGCTCCCTGCTATCCTTACAAGGTCGTCAATCCGCTACTTATCTGTCAGTTTATTGTTCTATGGTAGCTTGTGGGTTGCTGTGATGCTGGAAGCTGTGCCAGTAATATTTTAAGTACCAGCACTTAGCAACAACAATAATGACCTAAGTTAAGGTACAGGTCATTTTTTATCCACTCATTGTCCATTGCTGTTGTTGTTAAGTGCTGCCCAGTAGAGATTGGATAAGTAATTATCCCGAAATCACCCCTTGTGAAGTAAATTCTGACTCACAGCAACCATCTAGGATAGAGTAGATAGGATTTTCAAAGTTTTCAGTGGCTTTGGTAGCATAGTGGTTACGAATTGAGCTGCAAACCACAAGGTCAACAGTTAGAAACTACCAGCTGTTCTACAAGAGAAGGATGAGGCTTTCTGCTCCTGTAAAGATTTACAGCCTCGAAAACCCTGTACAGGGTCACTATGAGTGCAAACGGACCGAGGGCATATAACAACAACAACAATAATGTTTACAAAAGCTGACTTCTGTATCTTTTGCTACACACCAATTGGTGGGTTTGAACCATCAACATTTTGGTTAACATTAGAGCGATATATTGTCAAGGTTAAGTACCATCAAACTGGTTCCAATTCATATCCATCAGTATAAAGTTTTCTAGGAACAGCTGGTGAGTTTAAACCATTGACTTTGTGGCTAAAAATCTAGTTCTTATCCTATAATATCGCACAAGGACCTCAAAGTAGTATATTGTTGTTAAATGCTGTTGAGTCACTTCTGACTCATAATGACACAGTATAGAATTTCTAAGGTGTTAAATCTTCCCAGGAGCAGAAAGCCTTGTCTTTATCCTGCAGAGTGATTGGTGGGCTCGACCCGTAGACAGACTTTGTAGTTCACAGTTCAGTACTGATCATATGCAGTCACCATGTTTCCCAGAGTGATACATAGTAGGTCACAATAAACCTGTATTCTCTATATTGATATGGAGGATAGAATAGGAATGTACATGGTAGCAATGAGAAGTGGTGTATCATGTTTCTAGGAAAAGTGATGTAGTTTTAAGTTATATTGTTAAATTTGTATTTCAAATATAATTACCTCTATTTGATATAAAAGGATAACAAATGAGGTACTGAAGATGCACAGAGGAAGAACATATGTAAATTCTCATTATTTGGGCTGTCTGGTTTTACATGCTTTATAGATATGATTTGATTAAGTTTTTGTATATTTCCCATATATTATTTCAATCTTTTGTTGCTACATAAATATATCAGTATTCCAGGTGATGTGAAAAAAGCTACATATGTCCATGTACATGCTGTTGGGGTTTGTGATTTTACCTAATATGAAAAAAACAGTTAACAAAGAGACTATTCCAACTCTGTTTGCCAGAGTATAATTGTGCCTTATGGTTTTCAATAGCAGATGTTTTCAGAAGTCTGTCTCCAGACCTTTTATACAAGGTGCCTCTGGATGGATTCTGGGTGATGTTCATTTGGGCAATTTTAACTTATTTAGTAGCCAAGCACATATATTTCTATAGTATGTATATTTTTAAGTCATGTTTAGGCATATAATGTTCAGTCTCATATATTCTTGGTAGTTCCTTTATTTCTTTTTCATTGTGTAGTACTTTAATTTCTCCAATTAATATTTTTACCTGAAATTAAATTTTCTCTGCTCTTAAACATTGAGTTCATTTGATGAATATTTTATAATACATAATTTTGGATCCCATTTAAATTTATTTCTCAACATCAATTTGCTTTAGATGCTTGGTGGTACTTACGTGCCGTAGAGTTGATTCTGACTCATAGCGACCATATACAGGGTTTCTGAGGCTGTAAATCTTTACAGGAGCAGAAAGCCTCATCTTTCTCCCATGGAACACCTGGTAGTTTCAAACTGCTGACCCTGAGGTTAGCCGCCCAATTCGTAACCATACACTACCAGAGCTCCTTTTTAGATGTTTAGATGTAGCATATAGACAAAATTTTGAGCTTTTCATTTTGTGCTTTTTATTTACTAAGTTTTTAAAATTCTCTTTTTAAAAAGGAGCTTAAATGGAGTCATTGAGTTTTTTAGTCAGTCATCTATTGAATCTTAAAATAATCAGACGATGAATTATATATATTATATAATGTGAAGTTTAAAGAATAATAATAGAATATTATTACTCAGGTAACAGAATGGTACCAATTTCTGAGAAGCCAAGGTATTGCTTATCATTCCCAAACTCTAAATAATACCCTGCTTTCTGTTGTTATATTTTCTTCTCTTTGATTTAATGTGTTCCTACAAGTTTACTACCCCTTAAAAATGTTTAGTATTAACAGTTTTTGATCATTATATAATGGTCACATGTAATATGGCTTATTTTATGGTTTGCTTCTCCTCAACTGTATAACTTGAAATACATCCAACTTCAATGGTTAATCATTCAATTTTATGACTTTATAATGCTAATTGTATTAACATACTATAGCTTTTTCATTATGGTAATCTGGTTGATTTCCAGATGTTTGATATTACAAAGGCTTCTGTAATCATATTTTGCATGTAACTGAAGGCACACGTGATGTGAAATTTTTTGTAAACCACTGTTTTTCAACTGGGTGTGTTTTTACTGCCTACACAGGAGATATGTCACATTATCTGCAGAGATTTTGAGGTTGTCACAATTTGGGGAGAGGTTGCTACTAACACCTAGTGATACAGGTTGCCAAATTTGTTTCTAACATCCTAAAATGAGTTGTTCCATCCCCTACAACAAGGAATTATCCAACCCAAATGTTTCTACCATCTGAAGAATCATCATGAGATAGAGAGAAAGAGAAATTCTCATCTAAATGCTTAAAATGGAATCCACCTGAAAATGTCATTGCATTGGCAAAAATAGTCATTTATATTCAAGGGAACAGGTTTAAAGAAAACTCTATTGTGTGCCAGTATTTTCCTATATAAAATATAGTTTTATAAATGATTCCTTTGGGTTTGAATTGTATTTATGCCATTTTTTGTTGTTATTAAACAGCAGTTGACAGAAAGTACTAAATAAATCTTAACCACTTAACAGCAACAACAACAACAAAATTAAAATATGTATAGCCATCCCTTGTTTGGAGTCCTGCTGGGGTGCTGTGGGTTAAGGCACTGGATTGCAAAATTGGTTTGAACCACAAGGTTGGAGTTCAAGCTCACCAGACGCTCCTTAGAAACCCTATACAGGGTTGCTGTGAGTCAGAACCAACTCCATGGCACTTAACAATAACAGCAACAATCCTTTGTTTACATTAAAGGTTTATAAACTAATAATAGTTGTGGAGCAAAAGAAGTTGCTAGTAATTTATAAAGCAAAGCATAATAAATGCACATTAAAATTGTATTAATGCTAAAAGTTTTTTAAATCACAATAAGTATTTTAAGTTGTATCAAGACAAAGTGGCACCATAGGATAAGCACTCGACTTCAAGGCCAGTTTGAACTGCAATGTCAGCTGTTGAAACTCACCAGTCACTCCTCAGAAACCAAGGTCACTATGAGTCAGAACCTACTCAATGGCACTTAACAACAACAACATAGTCAGGAATGTATAATTTGATTACAATGCAAAATCATTGAAAAAACATTTAGATTCAGTGATAAAACTTGCCTTTTAAGTTTAGCTTGTATATTTGAAGAGAAATATATAAATTGAAATAGACACCTGAATTCTACACTGTACATTAACCATTTTCTCAAAAAAAGTGAACAGTTTGTCCTTATTGATAATTTAGAGACTGACTTTTACTACACATTGTAAAGAAACTTGAGTTTACAGCAAATGTTCTAATATTTTTATTCAAGCAAATTCAGATATTAAAACTATAATATAAAGTAATGTATACAAAAGTTTCTGAATTCAAACTTATAATTATTTGAAAACAATTTATCATATAGAAAGGTTAGAAGAATCAGAGGTGTCCTTGACATGTGTCTATGTGCTTCCTCCTTAGCTATTACTTGCTAGCCAAAAATTCATATATGAGGTAGCTCTTCAGACAGCTGGCAAATAAAAGAGATGATAAGCTCCAGCTGTGCTTAGAGGAAAGGAAATTAAAAGACAATAAATAGAAATATACTCATACCTGTGGCAAAATATATTCAAAAAGTAATGCTATTATGATCCACTTGTATATTCTTCTGTCATCCTGGTGATGTTTTAAGCATCAGTCAGGAATTTAGATATATTCAAAATGGAACATGTACATAAGTTAAAATAAAGCACTATTAAATTTTACCAATAATATAAACATAAAAAAGATATTAATATTTAAAACCTATTTATTACAATATTCTGATGCTCTTCATCATGTTTCAATGTTCATATTCCTTCGCTATCTGGTAGTGTTCCATTTCTATATAAGGTTTTCAGTGAGTAAGTATTTGAAATAACTCTTTAAAGTGTTTAAAATAAAAGATGTCAGTTTGAGGACTAAGGTATGCCTAGCTCAAGTCATGATATTTTCAATAACGTAATATGCATGTGAAAGTTGGACAGTAAATAAAGAATGCAAAATTGATGCACTTGAGTTTTGGTATTGGAGGAAAATATTCAAAGTACCAGGGACTGCCAAAGAACAAATAGATCTGTATAGGAAGAAGTACTTGGAAACCAGGATGGCCAGACTTTGTCTTCCATGCTTCGGACATTTTATCTGGAGGGACTAGTCCCTGGAGAAGATTAACATGGATGAAATTGCAGATTAGAAGGAGCAAATAAAATGCATGAGAAGTGTTTTACAAAACACAAAGTGATATAATTTAGTTATTACTCTCAAGTTTATGATTACCAAATGTAAACAGTTAGCAAGGACTTTTCGCAAAAAATGTTGCTTCTTTAAATACTTTTGTATGAAATAGCTACTTGGTAACCCACATATAGGCAATTTAATGGCCCAAATTAAATTAATCATTATGAGAAACTTTGTAATATTCATGATTTTAACAAATGTTATTGAATTCCTCAAATGTGTTGACAAATTCAGTAGTTGAAAGAATTAAATGGTGATATATTCAATAAGAAAAATGAGCATGGCAGGGGTACTATTTGGGAAAAACCTGATTTGCTTTTTCTGCCCTTAAGAGTCGTGAATTTGCTTTCTCCTTGTTATTTAGTGCATTATCCAGCTAAACCATAATAGTTCTTTCTTTCTAGTCTTTTTTGTTTTAACAAACTGACCCATCCATTTCTTCTAGGACCAAGCCTTTATAACTTCTAATTTGACAAAAATTGCTACTTAATTTTTCTGGCACCAGTTGCCATAGGTATTTTTCCATGAGATACCAACAACTTCATTATTCAGTGATGAGTGCTTATTTTATCAAAATGCATAAAAAATATCTTAATGAATTTTTTGAGAAAATTTATCTGGTATAATAGATATATGCTGTTGTTCTTCTCATTCTTAAGTGCAGCCGAGTTGTTCTAAACTCATAGTGACACTGTATAGTGTTTCCAAGGAGCAACTGGTGGGTTTGAACTGCCTACATTGTGGTTAGAAGTCCAGTGCTTATCTTACAGCATCCCATGAGAACTCCATAGATAAATAAAGGGACTTCAAAAAGTCTGTGGACAATAGAATGAAAAGATAATGCAGAGAGACAGGTAGTGGAAGCTTCTCAGAGAAGGTGCAGATAAACCAGAGAAGGCATTTCCAGGAGCAGTCCCAGAGTTTTAGGACTTGTACAAGGTGCAGGATGCCAGATTCCCACGCCCACCATGGAGAAATCTGACTGTTGAAAGGAAAATATGGCGATTGTTGAATCAATGAGGTCATGGGATACAGGACACTCCCGGCAACCCCTCAGCCTGGGCTGAGATCAGAGGACGAGGCCACAGCCAGGCTGATACAGTGACACTGTACTAAAAACTGCAGAGTGTGGAAAAAGCGGTGTGACAGATTTTACACTTTTCTATCCTCCTCTCCCCTGTCACACCCTCACTGCCCAGCCCAGACACCTTCAGGCAGGTGGGAGCATACCCCCAATAGAGTCCAGCATTGTTCCTACAGTTTTTCTATGGCACAAAGAGGAGGTTCCTGGGAGCTCCATTGGTCCCACAGCCTGATTCTTTGGCTGGTTTACTCTGGGACCCAGCCCTAAAGTTGACCTGGGCAGGACCCTTTATATCTGACTTACCTAGCAAGAAAAAGCAGGTCTGGCCATATAAGGAAAATGTATGTGCACCCTGTAAAACCTCAAAATAAAAAGCAAGAGCCAAAACCAACTATTATAGACAAGGATGCAACTATTTTGAGAATTAATCTGTGCAGATGCAGATACCTCAAAGTTAAAAATCGTGGACAATTTTTCTTCCACTCATTTCTCAATAGCTATCTGCATACAACAACAAATTCAGAGGACCTGCAAGGCAAATCAAAGATCAAAATATCAAAAATGTCAAAGATGGAAAATATAGGAATAGAGACTCAGGTGGTAAGGAGTCAGTCACAAAAGGTGAAATACTGCATAGGACCATTACTGTAAAAGATTAAGAAAAAGTACCCATACTTAAAGGGGATTTTTTTTTTTTTTGCTGTTTTCTGGAGTGTATGGGGTTGGTTGAGGGGAGGAAGGGGAAGGTGGAGCACAGGGTAGGGAATAGACACAGGATAGTTTGGGTGCTGGGGAGGGGAACAATATACAAGAAGGGAGAGGGGAATGAAAGAACAAGTTGGATGGGAGTACAGATAGGCAGGTTTGAATGAGATAAGTAGGACAGAGGTAAATGATAATGTATGCACAACCTTGGAACAAGGGGACTCTGGGATACAGGGATTGAGGCATGGTTTGAATGGGTAAAAGAGGGGAAATAATGTTAAGATGGTTGGCTGCCTTTTGAATCTTGGTTTCCCTTTCCTACTATTGTAAAATAGACATTTGAAGATGAGAGAAAGGAATAGCTACAAACATCACCATAGAAAGCTTGTAAGTCCGTCTTCAGCCTATAATTGATTGGAATACCTAAAATGGGACTAGAACTTGCCCAGTGAAGGAAGGAGCCTTCCTGACCTGAAGAGTCTTTGCATTGCATAAGACCATAGGTGGAATCCTGGTCCTCAACCAGAACTTTTTAAGTGGGGAATTACCACTGAAAGGATAAGCAGATCAGCCTGGAATGACTAGAAAAACAGAAGATACTTCTTGAAGGAAAGACCAGAAGGAAAAAGAAAAAACAATAATGGCAGTCTGATTGACTACTACCAGAACAAGCAAGTTGTTCCCCAGGGAGCCATCAAGGCAAGTTTTCAGGTCCCCTCAGGGTAAACCCCCTTCCAAGACTAAGACTCAAGGGAAATACATGAACAGGCATGTGGTCTTGCTGCTGTCCACATTGGTCTCCAATAAGGGGAAATGGGGGCAGGGGAGAAACAGCAATGAAGTTGTGAGCTAAGTCCAACCACGTTCAATAGACTCTGTCAACATGGGTTGAGAGACATGGTTGGCCAGCAGTATGGTGAGACCTGGGGACTCCTGGGTCCATTGACAGGGACATGGTCACAGAGGACTAGAGCGGAGAATGAAGTGTCCAGTTGATATGAAGTGAGAGGAGATGCACAAGTCCATCTATACTTTTAGATAGTACCCACTTGACCTGGCTTCAATGGCTGCATGACCAGAACTCAACTAGAGGAAGAAAGAAGAGGAAACAATGAGTAATATGCTGCAATTTGATGAACTTGACCTATGCTTGTGGATGAAGTAGCTCAAAAGAGGGAATGAATCTTTACAGTAAGGATCATTCCCACCGCCTTGGAACACAAGGTTGACAGGGATGGGCAACTTAGACACTGGCTACCCAAAATGGGGGGTGGGGAGCTACTAAGGCACAATGTGACTGGCTGACAAGCTTTCAAGAGGGAGCCTAGTTTTAGAGGGTATGGGGGAAGGTAGAATCTTCACTGAGTGATTTCCAACCTGTCTGGATGGGGCTGGTGAAAGAAAATGGGGATAAGACTCTTGTGGTTCAATAGTGAATAATTGCTATCAGGGCTGATTGTGAGTGTTGCAAATGCAAAGGTAGACATTTTGTAACAAAAAGAGGGGACAGGAACAGAGGACCCTGGGACCATCAAGGGAGAAGAGCAGAGTGTGGGACACTACCCATAGAAACAGTGAAACTAGAGATGGAGGCAGAGAAGATGAGGTGGAGAGATGAAGCATCTGGGGACTCTAGACTCAGGGAGGGAAAGAGGCTGTGTGCTGGTGTCCAGGGGGTGGAGCAGGCTTGTGGGGTGTATCCTTTGGCTCTTTGTTGATGCATGCAGGGAATTGTAATCATTGCAATGAAGTGAAATAAATAGGATGAATGCAAAGCTAACGTTCTCTCATATAAATTATCACGTAATTCACAATAAAAGCTTAAAAAAATGCAATTTTTCAGCAAACAATTTTTAATCCCCCTCATATATCTATGTGTTGTGTGTGTAGACAGATAAGTAGATAGAAGTTAGTTAGTTAGATAGATAGATAGATAGATAGATAGATAGATAGATAGATAGATAGATAGATAGATAAAGTAGATATAGAGATATTCCTTAAAATTCTGACTTGATCCAGTTATGGGGCCCTGGTTGGAGCCAAGTTAGTCCCCCTTTTTGAACAACTGATTAAATCAATTCTCTAATTATGTTTACTGGGTTCTGATACTACTGTGTTACTATGCACTTGTCTTAATTCCCCTGGGGACAGGTGCCCAACAACTAGGGGCAGCCACTATGCTTTTGATTCCTCATAATTATTCCAAATATTTGCTTCCAAGAAGTCCAGGAAACCTGGCTAGCCCCAAACTTATTGCCATATGTAAGACATATCCTTCAATTCCAACTTTTCATTGTCTTATCCCTGAGTAAAACTTCTCATTATTGCTGTTGTTTGGTGTTGGTGTTGTCAAATAGGTTCCAACTTATAGCCACCTTATGCACAACAGAAGGAAACATCTCCAGGTCCCGGGACATTCTCACAATTGCTATACTATGAATTAAAGCATGCTTTGAATAACAGAGTGTGAGTATACAGTATAATAATTCTTTCAATGTTTCCAGATTCCCTCTCTTGATTCATGTTACCATAAGGAAAATATTTCTATTAAAGTTAAAACAATATATATTCACATTTTCATGTGTGTCTGTGTGTAAAGGTATGTAATTAGCCAGTCTTTGAACTGAACAGAATTTAATTTTAATTCAAGACCAGCCAAGTAAAAGGAATTCTGTTGAAAACCTCAGTTATTCAGTAGAGAATCTTTGGGTGGACAAGTGGGATTTACACTCTAAATGTAAAGGTGAACCAGCTATGAATTAAATTATATCAATTACTAATAAAGATTAGTTGATCCACCTTAAAAACCACTACTTGAGAGAACAAATGGAAGTACTCTAGGGAGAATAATACTAGTCATAGACTCAAAGTATCTCTTATCATTTTTTAAACATGGTGCCTGACATTGTATTATGTCATCTTTTAAAAATATATATTTTCTTTGAACTTATATTAAGCAGATTTATTTGATATATCTACAAGTGGTATTATCAAATTGAAAATCAATCATATAAATCAATCCAGAAAATAATTAAATATTAGCATCCTATGACAAGGAATTTAAAGTCATTGTATCCTGGTGTGGTGCTGAGAGTTACTGCGATGGAGTGTAAGGCCAGTTTGAACAGCAAGGTCAGCAGTTCAGTCTCCCCAATCACTCCTCAGAAATCCTACATAGGGTTGCATTGAGCCAAAACTGACTCACAGGCACTTAGCAGCAACAATAGCATGTTTCATTTCTATAAGTGAGTGAATGATACAATGACAAATTTTAGAAAAGAAATATAAACAAACTTGGAATGCACACTGACTTCTAAAACTCAGTAAATGTTTATAACAGTATGCTAGAAAAACTGGAGTAAATTATTGGCAGGGATAAAAGTCTGTGTGATGTAATCAGACTGAAGAAACACAAAAGAATGCAAAATATAGGAAATATGGCAAAAGACATGTACAAAAAAAGAGAAAAATGACTAATGTGCACTCAACTGGATTTTCAGAAGACATAAAGGGAGAAGGTAACAATATTTGAAGAGACAATGGCAGTGACATTTCTCAGGCTTCTAAAAGCCACCATGCCATAGATTCAAAAAAGCACAATCAATTCCAAGCAAAAAATACAAAGAAAACCACTTAGAGGAATAAAATCAGATTCTAAGAAAATATATTCAAAGAAAATAGAATATAAAAACAGCCAGATTGCCTTCAAAGTAGGAGCAATAACACTATAATTGCCTATTCAAGTACCAATGGAATGACACATTAACACATGTATAAGAAATTGCCAACATAGAAATCTTTACTGGAGCCAACTTGATGGCACTTAACAACAGAAATTTTTACTGAGGTAAAATATAAGCAAAAATAGAAGAAAAACATGAAGGCATATTTACACAAAACAAAAATAATAAGTTCTTCACAAACAGGAAAAAAAAAGGAAGGAAATTTTAAGACAAGCAAATCATTCTAGATAAAAGCACAAATAGGATACAATGAGAATCAGTGGAAAGGCAAAATACTAAGGGAGAACTAAATAAATATTGATTATATAAACAAAAAATGAAAATGTCTTAGAAACTAAAGGTTCAATTAGAATTAAATAATGCAAAGTCTGAGATGGGAAAACTGTGTTTATAGAGTTTAAAAAATTGTGGAAATTCAATAAAATTTAAAAGTACTCATATCGAACACTGTTAGATAATAATGTGCTACACTACAATGGTAGTTATTTTTTAAATTCATAAAAGTTATGATAAAATAATGATACAGAGAAAAATGAAATAATGAATGCATATTTAGTAAACTGAAAGTAATGTGCAAAAACAAAAACAAAGAATAATAGATGAAAAAAATATATATATTGTTGTTAAGTCCCATCGAGTTACTTATGACTCATAGTGACCCTGTGTAGGGTTTCTGAAGACCTTAAGACCCAGTGCTTATCCTATAGCATCACACCAGACCCAGAGTCCTAGTGTGGCACTGCGGACTAATGCGTCAGACTGCAAAGTTGTTTGAACTGCAAGGTCATTAGTTCAATCTCACCAACTTTTCCTTGGAAACCCTATACAGGGTCACTATGAGTTGGAATCAACTCAACAGCACTTAACAACAACAACAACAATATATATACATATGTATTTGTTTCACTAGTTGTCTGTCAGTGTGTTGTACTGTGGTTTGTTGTTGTTTTGTATGTTGGTGTGATGCTGGAAGCTATGCCAGCAGTACTTTAAATAGCACCAGGGTCACCCATAGTGAACAGGTTTCAGTGGAGATTATAGACTAGAGCAGAATAGGAAGGAGGAGAGGTAGCTATGAATAGGAGTGGAAAAGTGTCAGATACAGCACCAGAATGAAAACGTTATGATTAGCAGTGGAACATTGTCACATGTATAGCCAGAAGAGGAACCCCTCAGGTTAGAAGACACTCAAAATATAACTAGAGAAGGTCTGCCTTTTGAAAGTAGAATTGACCCTAATTATGTGAATCGAGCAAAGTTTTTGACACTTTCGTCTGTGTCTGGGACACAATTAAAAATGAAAAGAAACAGTTGTAAATATACATAAATATCCAATCTGTATAGGGTACTATGAGTTAGAACCAACTCAAAGGCACTTATCAACCATACAACATATATTTTAATAACATTGGTGGTACTGTAGCATAAGCACAGGACTGCTAACCCCAAAGTCAGCAATTCAAACCTACCATTGGCTCTGAGGGAGAAAGATGAACCTTTATTCTCCCATAAAGATTTACAGCCTCAAGAAGAACTGAAACTGACAAGATGGATAACAGCAACTATATCTATTGTTGTTGTTGTTAGGTACCATTGAGTCATTACCGACTCATAATAACCCTATGGACAACAGAGCGAAACACTGCCCGATACTGGGCCAACTTCAAAATTGTTGCCATGCTAGAGCCCATTGATGCTGCCACTTTTCCAATCCATCTCGCTGGGGTCTTCCCCTTTTTCTCTGACCCTTCACCTTACCAAACATGATATTCTTCTCCAGTGCCTGGTCCCTCTTGACAATATGTCGGAAGTATGAGAGATGAAGTTTGGCCATCCTGGCCTCCAAGGAGTACTCTAGCTGCACTTCTTCCAACAAAGATCTGTTGATTCTTTGAGTAGCCCATGGCACTTTCAATATTCTCCTCCAACACCATAACTCAAATGCATCAATTCTTACACATTCCTGTCCAGCATTTGTATGCATATGATGCTGTTGAAAATACCATAGGTTGGGTCAGGCGCACCTTAGTTCTCAAGTTGACATCTTTGCTCTTCAACACTTTAAAAACCTCTTGTGCAGCATATTTTCCTAAAGCAATATGTCGTTTGATTTCCTGACTGCTGCTTCCATGAGTATTGATAGTTAATCGAAGAAAACTGAAGTCCTTGACTTCAATCTTTTCTCCGTTGATAAGAATGTTGTTTATTGGTCCAGTGGTGAGGACTTTTATTTTCTTTACATTGAGATGCAATCCATACTTAACTTAATGCTATACTCTTTGATCTTCATTAGTACATGTTTTAGGTACTCTTCACTTTCAGCAAGCAAGTTATATCATCTGTATATCACAGGTTGTTAATGAGTCTTCCTCCAATCCTGCTGCCACATTTTCCTTCACATAACCCAACTTCTCAGGTTGAATATGTATGCTGAAAGAATACAACCCTGTTGTACACCTTTCTTAAATTTAAATGAGTCAGTGTTCCCATGCTCTGTTCAAACAGCTGCCTCTTGGCCCATGTACAGATTCCTCATGAGCACAATTAAGTGTTCCAGAATACTCATACTTCACAATGTTGTCCATAGCTTGTCATGATCCACACAATAGAAAGTCTTTGCATAGTCAATAAAGCGGAGGTCAACATCTTTCTGATATTCTTTGTTTTCAGCCAAGATCCATTGGACATTAGCAGTGATATCCCTTGTTACACAGCCTCTTCTGAATCAGGCTTGAACCTCTGGAAGTTGTCTGTCAATATATGCTTGCAGCTGTTTCTATATTACCTTTAGTAAAACTGTACTCACATCGGATATCAAAAATGTTGTCAGCTTTTTTCCGCATTCCATTGGATCACCTATCTTTGAAAGGGGCATAAATATGGATCTCTTGCAATCAGTTGGCCAGAGAGTCATCTTCCAAATTTCTAGGTATAGATGAGTGAGTGCCTCCTCTGCCACCTCACTTTCTTGACAGATTTCAGTGTTTATTCCATCAATTCCTGATGCCTTATTCTTTGCCAATTCGTTCAGTGCACCTTGGACTTTATCCTTCATTATCATTGGCTCTTGATCATATGCTACCTCTTGAAACGGTTGAATACCAACAAGTTCCTGTTGGTGCAATGACTCTGTATTCCTTACATCTTTTCCTTTTTTTAAAATGTTTTATTGTGAATCATGTGATACTTTACATAGGAGAATATTAGCTTTACATTAAAGGCATCTAAATGGTTACAATCTCTTCTATGCATCATCAACCAACCAAAGGGTATCCCCTGCAAGCCTGCCCCCAGTCATCAGCAAACAGCCCTTCATGCTATCTGGGTCTAAAGTCCCCAGCCACTCATCTCTCCTCACCATCGTCTCTGCCTCCGTCTCCGGCATCACTGCTTCTCTTGGTGGGGTCCCACATACTGCTCTTCTCCCTTGATCGTCCCAGGGAGCTCCGCTCCAAGACTGCAAAGTCGTTCACTCCTTTTTGCTACAAAACATCTACCTTTACATTTCCATCACTCATAGTCAGTCCTGATAACAATTATTCACTATTGTATCACAAGAGACCTATCTGCATCTCCTTTAATCAGCCCCGGGCAGACAGATTGGATACTACTTATTGGAGATTCTGCTTTCCTCCATGCCCTCTGGATCTAGACTCCCTCTGCAAAGTTTGTAAGCCAGTCACTTCTTGCCTTTGTAGCCCCCATTTTGGGTAGCCAATGTCCAAGTTGCCATTCCCTGTATACTCTGTGTATGGTGGGGAGGGAATGATCCTCTCTGTAAAGATTTGTTCCCTGTTTTGAGCTGCTATACCCATTGGTGTATGTCAAGTTCATCAAATTTTATCAGCTTACTCTTTTTTCCCTCTTATTTCTTCTTCAAATTTAGCTCTAATCATCCAGTCATTGAAGCCAGGTCAAATGGGTATCATTTACATGTGTGGGTGTTCTTACGTATATGCCCTTTCTTCTTATCAGCTGGATGCTTCACTCTCCACTCTAGTCCTCTGTGGCTATGTCACTGACTCTGGGCCCAAGAGTTCCCAGGTCTTGCCACACTGCTGGCCAACCAGGTCTCCACCCAGGTTCACAGGAATCTATTGAATGTTGTAGGGCTTAGCTCACAGCTTCATTGCTGTTTTTCCTTCACTTCCCTTTATAGGTGACGAATGTGGTCACCAATCAGAGCATGTATTCCCATTGAGTTTTAGTCTTGGAAGGAGGTTTGCCCTGAAGGGACCCGACCACTTGCCTTAATGTGTCCTCGGCAAGCAACTTGATTGTTCTTCAGTAATCACTCAGACTGCCTATATTGTTTTGTATTTTTCCTGTAGGTCTTTCTGTCATTATGTATCTTCTGTTCTTCTAGCCACTCCAGACTAGTTTGCTTTTCCTTTCAAGTGGAAATTTCCCATATCAGAAGATTCTGGATGCTGTTCAGGATTCCAGCTGTGGTCTTTTGTAATGCAGAGACTCTTCAGGAAGCCTCTTTAGCTGAGCATATTGTAACCATTATAGGTATTCCAATCAGTTATAGGCAGAAGAAGGACTTAAACACTTTCTATGGTGATATTTCTGGCTATTCCTTTTTCTCCCTCTCAAATGTCTGTTTTATAATGGTACACCAGGGAAAGGAAGATTCAAAAGACAGCCAAACATTTTAACATAATTTTCTCCCTTTTGCCCATTCCAACCATCTCAATCCCTGTATCTCAGAGCCGTGTTGTTCCAAGGTTGTGCATACATCATTATTT
>NW_006408765.1:796603-797269 GCF_000296735.1 Chrysochloris asiatica
GAGGCTTTCTGCTCCCGTAAAGATTTACAGCCTCGGAAACCCTGTACAGGGTCGCTATGGGTCGGATCCAACTGCACGACACATTACAACAATAACAACATTGATTAATTGCTGTCATTATGTTTGCTTTTTTGTGGTATTGTTGCTTTCTTTGTTCTGTGTGTCTTCCTTTTCTGAGTTCATGTTATTTTTCTCCTTTAATCAATACAATTCCTCTTCAATTTGTCATTCCTGGCATATTAAACCATGTGGTTTTCAGATTTAACCTGTCCATTTCAATTTGCTAATACCTAAGATATCGGTGTTTATATGTTTTTTTCATTTTTTACAATTTCTAATTTTCCTATATTCATACTTCATATATTCCATTTTCTGATTACTAATGGACATTTACAGCTGTTTCTCTTCATTTTGAGTGTGCCCCATCAGCAAATGAAGGTCTCACAGGCTTTACTCCCATGTGCTTTACTAGATTCACGTTATCTCGATCAACTCTATGCAGGCAGCTCTCTCCCAGTAGCATTTTGAGTGCCTTCCAACTTGAGGGACTCATTTTCCGACACTATATTTGACAGTGTTTCTCTGCTATTCATAAGGTTTTTCAGTGACTAAATATTCAGAAGTAGTTAGTTACTCCTTCTTCCCAGTCTTACTTCATCTGGAAGG
>NW_006408765.1:797427-798109 GCF_000296735.1 Chrysochloris asiatica
ATAAGAATTTTTAAATTGTTTAAATAAATAATTTTTAAAAAACCTTCTAACATACAATTAAAGGTTCAAAGAATGAGACTAGGTAACATAAGATATGCATACACCATTATAAAAAAAATCTGGTTGGTATGTTAATGTTAGAGAACATGCTGTTTCTGTTAAGTGCATTTGGGTTGGTTTCAACTCATGTCAACCCTGTATAAGGATTCCAAGGAGCAATTGGTGGGTTTGACCTACAAATCATTGCTTATCCTACATCATCACATCAAGACTACATTAAACAATGTATGATTATGCAGAAAGGTTTGATGAAGAAAAAATAATGGTATTTCCATTATAATAGAAAAGGAATAAGAAAAATGTATAAAATTTCTGTATTTAATGTATCTCATACTATAGTATAACTTTAGACATTTAAAGAAAAACAATTTAAATTTAAGGAAAATTGGACACATGTACAGCTTGAGTGATAGAATAATAATAATTTTTAAATCATGAATTATAGCATAACAGATACTATAATCGTATACTAGAGTCTTGTTGTGGCACTCTAGGATAATGTACTGGGCTGCGAGATCAGTTTGAACTGCAAGGCCAGTAGTTCAAACCCACCAGCCACTCACTGGAAACCCTAAACATGGTCACTATGAAATGAAACCGACTCTATGCATTTAGCAACAAC
>NW_006408765.1:798699-823631 GCF_000296735.1 Chrysochloris asiatica
GTTCCGACTCAATGGCACCTGACAACAACAATTCATATAGACACTTGGTATATCTATTTTCTTCTTCCATGTCCAATCTCTGATTAATCTAAGACAATAAAGTCTTCATTTAAAATATTATATATTGGGGGAAGGGGTGGAAGAACAAGGTAGATAGGGGAAACTGAAACAGGTTTGCATGGGCTAGTTGGGACAGAGGTAGTGATGCATACTCAAACTTGGAACTACAGGGCTCTGTGATACAGTGATCCAGGCATAGCTTGAAGAGGGGAAATAATACTAAGGTGCTTGACTGTCTTATGAATATTGGTTTCCCTTGACTACTATTGTAAAATAGACACTTGAGTGGAATAGAAAGGAATGCCAAGAAACATGATGACAGAAAACTTGTAAGCCCATCTTTAGCCTATAACTGATTGGAATACGTAAATGGGATTCTATAATTTGCCTAGTGAAATAGGCTTCTTTCAGAGACTTTGCAGTATATAGTACCTTAGGTGGAATCCTGAGCCCCATCCAGAACCTTCC
Organism: Chrysochloris asiatica; assembly: GCF_000296735.1. Classification (NCBI taxonomy): domain Eukaryota; kingdom Metazoa; phylum Chordata; class Mammalia; order Afrosoricida; family Chrysochloridae; genus Chrysochloris; species Chrysochloris asiatica. The sequence continues at coordinate 799,228 of NW_006408765.1, forward strand.
AAGGTGGAACACTCTCTCTAGAAAGGACAAGCAGACCAGCCTATAACACCTAGAGCAACAGAAAATACATCTTCAAAGAAAGATCATCAGGAAAAACCCAAAACAAAATGGCAGTATGACTAGCTAATAAAAAATAAACAAGCAGTTCTTCAGGAAGTCATCAACACAAGCAATCAAGTTCCTTCAGGACAAACCCCCTTCTAAGACTGAAACTTAAAGGGAACACATTTGCAGGAATGTAAGCTTGTTGATGACCACATTGGTGTACTGGTGAGTGGAAGAGGGGGAAAGGCAGCAATGAAGAAATGGGCTGAGTTCAACCAGGGTCCATAGACTCCCAATGAATTCGAGATGAGAGAGAGAAGAGGAGTGTTGGTTGGTCCAAAGTGTGCTGAGACCTGGGGACACCTAAACCCATGGACAAGAACATAGCCACAGAGGTCTAGAGCTGAGAGTGAAGTATCCAGCTGATATGAAGTGAGGGGAGACACACAAGAACACCCAAACTTGCACATGGTATCCTTTTGACCTGACCTCAGTGGCTTGATAGTCAGAACCTCAATGGCTTGATAATCAGACTAGAGGAAGATAAACAACAATAACAATTTCTGATAAAGGAAACAAGGGTAAATTGCTACAATTTGATGAGCTTGACCTATACTCATGAAGGTTGTGGATGTTGTTAGGTGCCATCGAATCAGTACTGACTCATAGCAACCATCGGCACAACAGAACTAAACACTGCCTCGTCCTTGGCCAACCTCACAATTGTTGTCACACTTGAGCCCATGGATGCTACCACTTTGCTAAACATCTTGCTGGATTCCTTATGAGCATAGTTAAGCACTTGGAGGTAGTAACTCTAAATCCCAACAGAGAGGGAAGGTATCAATGCTATCAAGTATCAATGCTATCCCCTCTTTGATTCTGACCCTCCACCTTACCAAACATGATATCCTTCTCCAGTGACTGGTCCCTTCTGACAATATGTCTGAAGTATGAGAGACAAATTTTGGCCGTACTAGCCTCCAAAGAGTACTCCAGTTGCACTTCTTCCAACACAGATCTGTTGGTTCTTTGAACAGCCCCCGGCACTGTCAATATTCTCCTCCAACACCATAACTCAAATGCATCAATTCTTCTATAGTCTTCCTTATTCACTGTTCAGCTTTTGCATGCATATGAGATTATTGAAAATACAATAGCTTGGGTCAGGCACACCTTAGTCCTCAAGTTGACATCTTTGCTCTTCAACACTTTAAAAACCTCTTGTGCAGCAGATTTGCTTAAAGCAATACATCTTTTGATTTCCTGACTGCTGCTTCTATGAGTGTTGATAGTTGATCCAAAAAAATGAAGTCTTTGACTTCAGTCTTTTCTCCATTGATAAGAATGTTGTTTACTGGTCCAGTGGTGAGAACTTTTGTTTTCTTTACATTGAGATGCAATCCATACTGAAGGCTGTGTTCTTTGATCTTCATCAGTAAGTATTTTAAGTCCTCTTCACTTTAAGCAAACAAGTTTGTATCATCTGCATATCGCAAGATGCATCTACATCTGCATATCCTCCAATCCTGATGACACGTTTTTCTTCATATAACACAGTTTCTCAGATTATTTGTTCAGCATACAGGTTAAATGTTGTTGTTGTTAAGTGCCGTCAAGTGAGTTCCGACCCATAGTGTCCCTGTACAGGGTTTCCAAGGGTGTTAATCTTAACAGGAGTAGAAAGCTTCATCTTTCTCCCACCGAGTGGCTGGTAGTGCTCCTTATAAGTACGGTGAATGAATACAAACTTGTCGCACACCTTTCTTAACTTTAAACCATTCAGTATTCCCATGTTCTGTTAAAACAACTGCGTCTTGGTTCATGTACAGATTCCTTATGAGCACAGTTAAGCATATGGAGGTAGTAACTATAAATCCCAAAACCGAAGGAAGGTGTCTTCACATCAAGTATCAATGCTATCCCCTCTGTACACAAATTAGATAGGGACAGGCACATTAGATATTGACTACCTAAAATGAGGGTGCAATGGAGGCATGAAGTCACTAGCTTACGAGTTTTCAAGAAAGAGTTTAGTTAAAGAGTTTGTGGGGGAAGAAAGAGTCTCCACTGAATAATTTTGATCTTGATTAGATGGTCCTGGTTAAAAGAGATGGGTATAAGATTTTTATGATTCAATAGTGAGTAATAGTTATCATGACTAATTGAGACTGTTGCAGTTGTAAAGGTAGAAGTTTTGTAACAAAATGGGGTAGTAGTTAATTTTACAGTCCAGAAACAAAGGACTTAGTACCATCAAGGGAGAAGAGCACAAACAGAACATGGAACCTTATCCAGAGTAGCAGCAACACCAGAGTTGGGGACGTGGATAGAAGGACCGGCTAAGGACTCTAGATTCATGGGAAGATAGTAAATTCATGGGAAGAGAGGGACTAAGAGCTGGCGGCCAGGAGGTACACTTGCAGAATGTGCCTTTTGATGGTGTCAATTATTATATAGGCCTGAGTGTTAAAACAAAACAAAACAAAACAAAAAAACAACTAAAGTGAATAGAGAGTAATACTGTTATCTAGTGGTACATGGAGGGGATTATAATCATTGTAATGAAACAAGGTACATGATTTGTTGAATGTAAAACTGATGATCTGCCCTATAACATTCCCGCAATTCACAATAAAAGCTTTAAAAAAAATTAACTATATATTATAAATTCCTTTATAATGTTTATATTAATTTTTAATATTTATATTAAGTATTAATATTTAAAATAAAATAAATTCAACATTAATTTAATGTTAATAAAATGATATTTAGTATTATATATTTAATATTTCATTAAATATTTTGAGTACTCTTCATTTCTATGCTAATTTTATCCAAATGTTTGTTCATTATGTTCACCTATTCCTAAAAAATATTAAACTATATAAAATTAGGTTAGCATAATTGTCTGCTAATTCAAACACTTTTATTATTTCTGAATCTATTTAAATGGCCTCCTTATAATTTACTGATTCACATTTTCCTCCATATTCACATGCTTGTATGTGTTTGAACATTTAAGTTTTTGTGGATGATACATTGTTGAAAGTCTGAGTTTTGTTGTAAAATTTTATAGTATATTGAGTTTTATATTCTAACATGTAGTTAAATAATTGACAGGTTAGCTTAAGTATCCCAGGTCTTTAATTTAAACTTTATTACAGTTAATCTTCTTTTGGGGCAGGCATGCTCACTGTTAGCCTATAAATATATATATATATATATTTAAATCATTCCTCATTTTCGGGTTTTCCCTTGAGTTGTGAAGAATTGATGCGCCTGAATTATGGTGTTGGTGAAGAACATTGGAAGTACTATGGACTGCCAAAAGAACCAAAAAATCCATCTTGAAAGAAATAGAGCCAGAATACTCTTTAGAAATGAGTATGGGGAGACTTTGTCTCTCATACTTTGAACATGTTGTCTGGAAGGGCCACACCCTAAAAATGACAACATGTTTGTTAAAGTGAAGGGTCAGTGATAAAGAGAAAGACTCTCAATGAGATGGATTGACACAGTGGCAACATCAACAGACTCAAACATAATAACACTTCATTTAAATTTCTTTTTCTTGAGAATCATAGGCCTTTGAGGAATGACAAACAATAGGCTCCTGTAAAAATCTTTTCCAGTTTATAGTTGCTTTCAGTAAAAGAATACTGCTGGCACGTATTACTTTATCATGGCTAGAAAAAGAATTATAAATAACTTTTTAGGTAATATATTTATCTTTAATAAAAGACTGAAAAAGCATTATTTAATTTTTGTCTTTTATTTTTCCAAACTTCTTATTAACAAAAGCCAAATAAGATCATTTAAAACTCAAGCCTCATCCAAAAAATAAAAATGTTTCAAATTAGTTTTTATTAAGCTCACTGGACAATTAATTCTCTTGAGACCAGAAAACCAGTATTTTAAATCAATATATTAATTGATTTAAAATCTATTTTTTACAGAGAGCCTTCATACTTACTGTTTTATTGAATGTTTGTAATAGTCATTTAAATATGAATTGCACACTGCATACATTATAAAATTCTATTATCATGACCTTTTTCTAATTTTCATCATAATTCATATTATAAAGGACTGAATTAAGACTTAAAATGAATATGTTGGTTTAGTAATAGAACCCAGGCTTATACCCAGCTCTACTCGAAATACTTATGTGTCTGTTTGTCTGTATTACTTTACATGGTTATCATACTCCTTCTATAATCTTATATGTTGTAATATATCCCTAATGTGTTATGGCATAGTTAAAAGGCTTAATAACTATTTTGATTGATTGAAGATACACATAATTATTTTATATTGTTAAAAACATTTGGCTTTTCATTACATATTGCTTTCATATCTCATTGAAATGCCTGCACTTTACCTTACAATGTAATTTTCAACCATAAACTAGTGTAAGTATCATAAAAGTAAAGGAACTAAGATAGTTAACAAGAGAGTTACTGGAAATATGTCTTGAGTATACGTATGTTTCTCAAGAATTTAATAAAATAAGACCTCTCCAGAAATCACTGCAATGTAGTTTCATTTCATTCATAAAAAAGTCGTACTGTCTGTGCTACAGCATGTGAATGAACAAACATTTCTTGGTAACTCTGCTATCTGCCAAAGAGTGTGCTAAATGTTTTACATAAATTCATTCCTGTAACCATAGGTCACAGAAGTCATTGTTAAAAGAAATGAACTAGCTTACTTCTGCTCAGTTTAATATATTGCATCTTTGCACTTATTTAATAGAAATTATCATATTGTACAAATAAATGAGAGTTATCATGAAAATTAAATGTTATGTTGTAACTAATTTATTTTGAAATAATTTAACAGTCATTAGATTTTACACTAATTGCTTTATGAGATTAATGAATTTACATAATTACTTGAATTTTATTACTTGGCTGAGTATAGAAAAAAAAGAAGGTAACAAATGGTCCAAGGTTTTAATTTGACATGAGGAAAGTGGAAAATAAAACTCTCCCTGAAAATAGTGGCATTTTACTCTGTGTAAAAGGAGAACTGATAGAAAATTCCACTCCTGTTTCAAAATAGAATAAAATAAAGAAGATATAAGGACAATTTGGGCTGAAATAAAATCGATTAAAATTTTTTAAAAAGCATTGACTCATGTCATGGTAAATCATCATATTAACTGGGACATAATATTCAACATCAAGGGCAGAACATTCCAGCGAGAAAAAACGATTACTAAGAATTTTAGTGAAGGAGAAATATTGGTTATTTTAGAAGGTAAAAGAATGGAAGTTAATGTGGTAGAAGTATAGTGAATAGAGTTGTTTTTTTGTTTTTTGTTTTTTTAAGAAAAAGGTGTCCAAATTAAGGAAAAAGCAACTTAACTAATTCTTATAGGCTACACTAAACAATTTTGAAATTATTTTAGTTAAAATAACCAGACAATCAACAGTTTTAAGATAATAATGTTGTCAAGTGCCGTCGAGTCAATTCCAACCCATAGCGACCCTGTATAGGGTTTCCAAGGAGCAGCTGGTGAGCTTGAACCGCCAACCTTGCAGTTCAAATGGCTTTGCAGTCTGACACATTAACCCACAGCGCCACCCCAGGACTCCGTAAGATAATAATATGCTTCTATAAAGCAACCCTGGTGGTGTAGTAGGTTACGAGCTGGGTTGCTAACTTCAAACTTAGGAGTTTGAATCAACCAGCTGCTGGAAGCAGAAAGAAGAGGCTTTCTGTTCAGTAAAGATTTACAGTCTCTGAAACCGTATACAAGATCGTTATGAGTTGGCGCCCACTGCATGGCACATTACGACAACCACCACCATACTTTTAATATTAAAACAAAACAAAACAAAACAAAAAACCTTTGGATACTTTAAAAAAAAAAAAAAAAAACAGTAATTTGCATGCCTTTATTTTTTTCTTTTTATTTATTTTTAGATTTTAATGTGAATAGTGTGCCAATTTGCAGAGCAATTCAGAAGCTTTACATTCAACGAATTATATACTTCCTTTCATTTCAATGATCACAATCCCTTTAATATAGCATCACTTATCCTACTTCCTACCTGTGATTCTTGTTTCCATTTCTCCTTCTCTTCTGAACTTTGTCCTTGTGTACATGCTGCTCTTTTGATCTCCAGTAACTGATCATTCCATGGTGATTACACCTCACTTGTGTTATTGACCTTCCTATTATTACTATTATCTTGCTGAAAATTAAGCCACACTGAAAAGTTCAGTCCAAGAACTGAAGAGTGACTAAAGGTCAAGTGTCACGTTTCCACCAGTCTCTAAATGACCAGTAAACCTGGTAATTTTTATAATTTTGAGCTTTGCTCCATATTTTTTCCCCACTCTATCCAGAAGCTTCTAATGTGATCCCTTTCAGAGTAATTGGTAGTGCTGACCAAGCATCATCTATTTCTTTCAGCCTCAGGATCATGAAGACTAATGTTCACATGGTCCATTAGTCCACCGAACTAATTGTTTCCAAAAGTCTTCAATTTTTATCACTTTTCTTTCCTCTGGACAGGGAGAGACCACTAGCTGCAACTTAGATGGCCTGTCATAAGCTTTTAAGATCCCAGTCACAACTCACCAAAGAATATAGAACATTCTCTTTCTGTGCCAATTAACTATCATGTCTCAAGAGATTTTGGTCCTGAGTCCTGAAGCACCATAGCTCATTGCCTGAAGGGGTCTGGTAAAGTCAGAAGTTATCACAGTTTATCCCCCTGTTAAGGGGCAAGAGTGGGCATAAAGAAATCACATAGGTGTGTATAATAGTGCAAGTTACAAATGGGCTAAAGCTGAAGAATGACTGCGAGGATGGAACAGAACCAGGCAGTATTTCGTTTCTGTTGTGCATAAGGTCACTGAGTCAGAACCGACTCACAAACATCTAACAATAACAACAACTAACTGGGTGATAGTGTAAGGGTCGTAGTTGGGTCTAGGATATAATTTGAAGGTAGTGCCATTTTGTTGACAAATTGGGTATATCAGTTATATGAATAAGAAAAGAAAAATGGATTCCTGGTGGATGTTGTTGCCCTCATTTGAGATGAGGAAACTGAAGAGCAGATGGGAGGTTGTTGCCCTCATTTAAGATGAGGAAACTTGGAAGAGTGCAAGATGGAAGGTACTGAGCATAAATCAAGACATTATCTCTTCGAACTTCTAAAATTTGGCCCCTGAAAGGAGATCTAAATGATAACACAGTTTAGATCAGTTCATGATTATGATTGCTTATTGAAATACCAAAGTAATCAGTGTTGGCAGGATAAATCAACTACTATTGGAAGTGTATGAATTTATAAAATTATTAAGCAAAGAAGAATGGTAAGTGTTAATTTACCCAGTCTCACATCAACCATTATCTTTGCAGGTGTGTGCACATATGAAAATCGAAATCAGTCATTCTGATATAGGTTTAATCTGTTGATAACATTCTATTGTGATAGAATATTGAATGTAATAGTGAATATAATGGTTATTTTTCCTGTCTAGTGTATTTCTTCAGGAAAATAGCTAGTCACTAAATCTTCATCAAGAACATTATGCAGGAAGAAATCAAAAGTTCATTAAAAAGAAAGGAAGGAAAGAAAGAAGAAAATAGATGTCAGAAGAGACTGAAGCATGGCCTTTCAGAAAAGCTAAAGAGAATGAAAGAAATCATGATGTAAAAGAGCTGAAGAGAAAAATTCCAAAGAGCAGCTCAAGAAGACAATGTTAAGTATTTTAATAAAATGTAAAAAGACCTTGAGTTAGAATACCAAAAAGGAAGAAAACACTCAGCATTTCTCAAGCTTAAAGAACTGAAGAAAAAAAATATAATTAAAAACTTGCAATATTGATGGGTTCTATGAGCAAAATACTGTTTATGAAAAAAGCATCAAAACAAGATGGAAGGAATACAAAAGTCACTGTACCAAAGAGAAATGTTCAATGTTCAACCATTACAAGAGGCAGCATATACTCAAGAACTGATGGTATTGAAGGAAGAAGTCCAAGCTGCACTGAAGGCATTGGTGAAAACCAAGGTTACAGGGATTGACAGAATGCAAAATGAAATCTTTCTACAAACTGATGCAGCTGGAGGAGCTCACACATCTATGCAAAAAAATTTGTGAGACCAAATGACCAACCAATTGGAGGAGATCCATATTTGTGACCATTCCAAGGAGAGGTGAACCAACAGAATGTGGAAATCATTGAACAATATCATTAATATCAACAAGTCATACTTTGCTGAAAAAAATTCAAAATGGTTACAACAGAATATTGATGGAGAACTGTCAGAAATATAAATCGGATTCATAAGAAGACATGGAAGAAGACATTGTTGACATCAGATGGATTTTGACTGAAAGCAGAGAATACCAGAAAAATGCTTACTTTTGCTTTATTGATGATTCAAAAGCTTTAGACTATGTGGATCAGACTATGGATAGCATTTCAAAGAATGGATATTCCAGAATACTTAATAATGTTCATGAGGAAACTATATGTAGACCAAAAGGCAGTGTTTAGAACTGAAGAAGGTGATGCTGAATCATTTTAAATCAGGAAAGGTGTGAACCAAGTTTGTATCCTTTTACCATATTTATTCAAACTGTATGCTGAGTAAATAATTCAAGTAGATGGGTTACATAAACAAGACTGTTGTATCACGATTGGAGGAAGACATTAACCATTGCCATATGTGGATGACACAACCTTGCTTGCCCTTAGCAAAGAAAACTTAAAATACTTACTGATGAAGATTAAAGACTACAGCCCTCAGTATGGGTTGCACTTCAATATAAAGAAAGGAAAAATCCTCACAACTTGAGCAATAAATATCATCATGATAAATAATTGATTAAATTTTTAATTTTGCTTGGATCCACAATCAGTACTCATGGAAGCAGAATCAAGAAATCAAATGACTTATTGCATTAAGCTGCATGGAGTCCTGGATTGGAGGTATAGTCTAAGTGCTAAACAACAAGGTCAGTTTGAACCACAAGGTTGGCGGTTCAAACTCACCATCCACTCCTCTGAAACCCTATATAGGGTGGCTGTGAGTAGGAAGTAACTTGTTGTTGTTGTTAAATGCCTTTGAGTCTATTTTGACCCATAGCGACCCTGTTTTTTAGGGTTTCCAAGGAGCAGCTAGTGAGCTTGAACCACCAACCTTGCAGTTCAAATGACTTTGCAGTCTGACACATTAGCTCTAGATGGCGCTTAATAATAACAACAATGTACCGTACAAGACCTCTTTAAAGTGTTCAAGAACAAAGATAACAGTTTGAGGAGAAAGGTGCACCTCTCCCATGCTATGGTGTTTTCAATCACCTCATATGTATGTGAAAGTTGGAAAATAAATAAGGGAAACTTTAGAAGAATCTATGCATTTGAATTATTGCTTTGGAAAGGAATTTTGTGAGTATCATGGACTGCCAGAAGAACAAACAAATCTATGTTGGAAGAAGTACAGCCAGAATGCTCTAAAAACCAGGATGGTACAACCTCACCTATCATACTTTGGAATTATTATCAGGATGATCCCCGGAGAATATCATGCTTGGTAAAGTGGAAGGATCCAGGAGAAAGAGGAAGATCCCCAAAGAGATGGATTGACACAGAGACAGTAGCAATGGGCCCAAGTGTAACAACAATTGTGAGTAAGACTCAGGCCCTAGCAGTGTGTTTCATTATGTTGGGTATTGGGTCAGTCTGAATCATAAGGACTCGATGACACCTAACAACAGTAGTAATCATTAATCAGAACTAGATGATGGGTTTCAGTTGATTTTTAAAATAACTCCATTAATGATTAAGTGTATTTTATTAATTTTATATGGTATCATTTAATTTCATTTTGTAATATGCTTCTAAAAAGTGTGAATTGAGATATGTAATATTTTACTGAATTCTTCATATTAAAAGACATAAATTGAATATTTAGTGAGATATCTGCATAAATACAACGCTGAGATTATTAGAAAGGAAAACATGAATAATAAAAGGTTTCTAACTTTGCAAGTATAAATTGCATACAGTGAATGCACTTAACATAATTTTTTGTACTTTATTGTATATTATATAGCTAATGTTGAAAATTATTTTGACATTATTTGTAATTATTTTAATGATTGAAGCTTACTTATGGTGAAAATAACTATTATTTTTTGCTTTCTATTGTTAGTTATAGATACTATTAGTTATCATTTTCCTAGGTTTTTATGTTAAATATGAATCTGTATATTGAAATAACTTCCTTACCACTATTATTAGAAATAGTTTATTATTATTATTGTATCATTTATCTTACTAAGTGACATATTTATTTTATAGCAGGTACTAGAAATAAGATTGATATGCTTTTGAGAATATTACTAATTATTCTCTTTCCATCTATTCTCCAGACCCTTATTCTTACCTACATTATTTTTTAGTATTGCTTGCATAAGTATTGTAATTACTTGTTTACTTGCAAACTAATTTATCAGTGTTAAGCAGAATTAATTCCCAGGGAACAGTTTTCAAATTTTGCATCATTCATTTGATAATATTTAAAGTTTCTCCAAAGTAAGACAATGCATTTTATACCATTATGTTATTTAATTACAACTGTGAACTTCTCTCACAACAGTGAAGTTTACAGTAATTCCCCGTAGCTGAAATTAACTGTGTTTAAAGCTTGTTAATGTACATTTTTGTGTTTCCTTGATTCACACTAAAGGAGGGTACAAAACACAAGATGTAGTGTGTTCTTTAAGTATGAAAAGTATAGCATGAAAATTATCCAATTTCCCAAATTGTTTTATTTTCATTTCCTATTTTTAGTTGCTTATTGAGAATTATTTTTCTTCAAAAAAAGTATGAATTTTCACATACAAAATATATGGTCTTTATGTAGAATTTGGTCCTTGTGTGGTGCTGCAGGATAGGTACTGGACTGCTAACCACAAGATCAATGGTTCAAACCAGTCACTTCCTCAGAAACCCTACACAGGCTTGCTATGAGTCAGAAGCAACTTAACAGCACTTAACAACTGCACGATATTAACTCTCAGTTTGCAGTTGGAGCATTTATAAAGCTAAAAATGGTACTTCTCATACAACTCTAGAACTAGAGTTTAATTTGCAAATTGAACACATTAGGACACAGGTTTGCAAATTAAAACTATGGTCCAAATTTGCCTCACCATCTGTTTATGTTAAAAAAAAAAAAAAAAAAAAAAAAAGTTTCATTGGAACACAGGATGTGTACTTATTTACATATTGTTTATGACAGTTTCCATGTCACAAGCCAGAGATGAATAGTTATGACAAAGACTGTATGGTGCAGAAAACTTAAAATATTTACCATCAATTACTTTAAAAAATGTTTGTTGACCACTGTAGAAGGCAAATTTTGGAAAAGTCTGTTGTTTTGTACCACTGAATTGGTTCTAGCTTATAGCAATGCTACATACAACAGAATGAAATACTGTCTAGTCCTGAACCATCCTCACAACTGTTGAGGTCACTGCTGCAGCCACTGCATCAATACATCTCACTGGGACCTTCTTTTTTGCTGACCCTTTACTTTACCAATCATGATGCCCCTCTCCAAGGACTTGTTTATCCTAATAACATTCAAATTACATGAGACCAAATCTCTCCATACTCACTAATCCCTTGTCTCTAAGGATCATAAAAGGGTATAGCTCAGTGTTAGAATCTATGCTTAGCATGCATGAGGTTCTTGGTTCAATTCCCCAAACCTCCATTTGGAGTCCTGGTGTGGGGCTGTAGAATAAAGCACTGGACCACAAGGCCGATTTGAACCACAAAGTTAGAAATTCAAATTCAATAGCAGCTCCTTGGAAACCCTATACAGGGTTGCCATGAGTTGGAACTGACTTGACGGCACTTAACAACAATGAACATTCTGACTGTACTTCCAAGACAGGTATGTTTCTTCTTCTGGCATTTCATAGTAATTGCAATAATCTGTGCCAACATCATAATTCAAATGCATAAATTCCTTATTTTGAAACTTCCTATTGTGAATTGAGTGAAGGTATATAGAGAAGATCATCAGTTTTACATTCAATAAATCATACACTTTGATTCATCTCTATGATTGTAATTATCTCTATTATTGTACATCCCCTCCATGTAAAAACAGTTATCCCACTTGGTCCCTGCAGTTCTGCTTCCCGTCCACCATTATCCCATTTCTTCTCAAATTTTTCCTTTGGTAAATGTAACCCTTTTGATCTTGAATGGTTGATCATTCCATGTGAGCATAGCTTACATGCATTTTTGTTCACCTACATAATCATCTACTGCTTGTTGAAAATTGAGCCACTAGATTGAGTTCCTTTCCAGATCCAAAGTGTATCCTAGGATCATAGTCTTGCATTTCTCCATTATCTTTCTGAGCAGTAAATGAAGTCTTTTTTATAATTTTAATTTTTGTTTCATCTTTTTTCTCACTATATTTGGGACCTGTTAATGTGATCCCTTTTAGAACAGTTGGTAGTAGTAATTGGGCATCATCTAGTTCCTTGGATCTCAGTGTCCTGGTGGCTGATGTTCACATTTTCCATTGGTCCATTAGACTAGTTGATTCAAAGCATATTCAAATTTTCATCACTTTGCTTTCTTCTGCACATGAAGAGACCAATATTTGCACCTTAGATAACTGGTCACTACTCACAAAGTAGAATGTAAAACACTTTTTGTGTGGGCTATATTATGGTGTCCCCTAAGACTATGGTACTGAGCCCTCAGGCCAAACAACTCATTGCCTTAAGATGTTTTATAATATCTAGGAAGTTTTCATCATTTTGCCCTGTGTATGCTCTACCACAAACATTGGTGTGTTTCAGGAAAGATAACCATGTAAAAATATACTCTGTCAAATCCTTATATATTTGTGGATATAATTCCACTTTTCCTCCCATACCTGTTCAACCTGTGTATCTGTCTATGAATCTACCTGTAGAACACTGTTGTTCCAGCATTGCTTTTATAACAGTATTTACCTCTATACCCTTTAACCCTTGCATTCTTCCCTTTGTCTTCACCTGTCTTTACCATTCTTCTGTCACATGTCTATTGTGGCACTGTAGGGTAAGCACAGGACTGCTAGCCTGAAGATCAGTAGCCCATACCCACCAGTTGCTCTTCAGACACCCTATACAGGGTTTCTATAAGTTGGAACCAACTCAGTGGCACTTAAAGTCAACATGGCCTCTAGTCAGTGAATTACTCTCCCTTCCCTCCTATCCCTGATAATCATCAAAGAATGTTTCTTTTACTATCAACATTCATGGAAGAAGCAGTCAAGACATCAAATGATGTATTGCATTAAACAAATCTGCTGCACAAAATCTTTTTAAAGTGTTGAAAAGCAAAGATGTCGGCTTGAGGACTGAGGTGTGCCTCACCCAAGCCATCATATTTTCAGTAACATCTTATGAATGTGAGCGCTCGACAGTGAATAAGGAAGACCATAGAAGAATTGATGCATTTGAGCTATGGTGTTGGAGGAGAATATTGAAAGTGCCATGGGCTTCCAAAAGAACCAACAGATCTGTGTTGTTAGAAGTACAGCCAGAGTGCTCCTTGGAGGTCAGGATGGCCAAACATTGTCTTTCATACTTCAGACATATTGTCAGGAGGGACCAGTCTCTGGAGAAGGATATCATGTATGGTAAGGTAGAGGGTCAGAAAAAAAGAGGAAGACTCCCAGCAAGATGGATTGGCAAAGTGGCAACATCAATGGGCTCGAGCATGGAAACAATTGTGAGGATGGCCCAGGACCAAGCAGTGCTTTGTTCTGTTGTACAGACTCGATGGCACCTAACAACAACAATTTAACTCAAAATATTGTCCCCCGGGTTCATCCATGTTATGAGGTGTTTCACAGTTTCATTTTTATTACTCAGCATTGCATAGTATTCCATTACATGTATGTATTAAACATTGCTTATCAATTCTTGCATTCATTGTCATTTAAACTGTCTCCATCTTTTTGCTATTGTGAATAGCATTGCAATGCACATTGCATATATCTACTTGTGTCATCACTCTTATTTCTTGGGAATATATAACAAGCAGAAGGATTGCTGAGTCACACTGCATTTTTGTTTCCAGTTTTTTGGAGATGTGCCATACCATTTTCCAGAGTGGTTGCAGCACTTTACAGTTCCAACAGCAATGTGAGAGGGCCCCAATCTCTCTACGCGTTTGTTGTTTTGACATATGCTATCAATCCTGGGTTAGATAATATCTTATTGTTGCTTTACTTTGCATCTCTCTAATGGCTAATTGGAGTTCTGGTGTGGCGCTCTGGGTTCATATGCTAGACTGCAGTCATTTGAACCATATGGTCAGTGGTCCACGCTCATCAGCCGCTACTTGAAAACCCTGTACAGGATTTCTATGGGTTGAAACTGACTTGATGCCACTTAACAACAGCAACAATGGCTAATTATCATAAGCATTTCCTTATATGTTTGTTGGCCACTTGGATGAAGTATCTGTGAATGTCTTCTGTCCATTTTTCTAATATTGAACTATCATGATGCATTATTATTTTTTTGATAAGTTGTTGAATTCTATTGAGTATAGCATGGACTTCAGTGCCATTGGTTCCTGATCATATGCAACATATATATATATGTCAAAAATTGTAATGAAATATGCAAAGACCTGCAGTTAGTAAACCAAAAGGGAAGAACAAAGTCAACAGCATTTCTCAAGCTGAGGGAACTGAAGAAGAAATTCAAGCCTCGAGATGTGATATTGAAGGATTGTATGGGCAAAACATCGAACGATGCAGAAAGCATCAAAACAATATGGAAAGAATACACAGAGTCATGGTACCAAAAAGAAATGGTCAATTTTCAACCATTTCAAAAGGTAATATATGGTCAAGAGCCAGTGATACTGAAGAAAGAAGTCCAAGGTAAACTGAAGGCATTGGCAAAGAACATTGGTGCCAGAAATTGATGCAATGCAAGTTGAAATCTTTCAATAAACTTATGGAGCACTAGAGACACGTACTATGCCAAGAAATTTAGAAGACAACTGCCTGGCCAGCTGACAGGAAGAGATCCATATTTGTACCTATTCCACAGAGAGGTGACCCAAAGGAATGTTGAAATCAATAGACAATATCTTTAATATCACATGCAAGTAAAATTTTGCTAAAGATCATTTAAAAGTTTTGGCAATCATACATTCAAGCTAGATTCAGAAGAGCATATGTAATGAGGGATATAATTGTGATGTTAGATGGAGGTTGACTGAAAGCAGAGAATATCAGAAAGATATTTATGAATGTTTTATTGACTATTTGCAAAGGCTTTCAATTGTGTGAATAATGAAAAGGTATGAACAACATTGCAGAGAATGAGTATTCAGGAACATTTAATTGTGTTCATGAGGAACCTGTACATAGACAAAGAGGCAGTTGTTTGAACAGATCAAGGAAACACCAAATGGTTCAAAAGTAGGAAAGATGTGTGCCAGAGTTGGATTCTTTCACCATACCTACTCAATCTGTATCCTGAGCAAATAATTGGAGAAGTTGGATTATATGAAGAAAAACAAAACATCAGGACTGAAGGAAGACTCATTAACAGCCTGCAATACATAGATGAAATAACCTTGCTTATCGAAAGCCAAGAGGACTTAAAATGTTTACGGAAGAAGATCAAAGACCACAACTTTGGTATGGGTTTCACATCAATGTAAAGAAAACAAAAATCCTTACCACTGGACCAATAAATAGCATTGTGATAAATGGAGATTGAAGTTGTCAAATGCTTCATTTTGCTCAAATCATCAGCATTCATGGAAGAAGCTACAACTGCATTGTGTCTGTGTTTTATGTGCAAAATTTGATTTTGTCAGGAACTTTCAATTATACCCTCTTTTCTTGAAGTCTGATGATTTAGGATTTAATACCCACTCAGGTTTACTTGAAGTTGAACGTAAAGTACTGCTGATATAGCTCTTTTAAGCTTTTAAAAAAGGAGATGCCTAAACTGTCTTAGAAGAATGTTGAAAAAAGTGATGAAAGTTTCATAGAGGCGGGCCTGAGAGAATGAATTTGTTTTTAAGAATAGGAAACCCACCCACTGGATGTGAAAGGAATCCATTATTTTCATTAACGCCTTTATAAAACAACAACAACAATAAAACTAGTGATGGTTAGTGTGCCTCGGTGGCACAGTGGATTAAACACTGTGCTGTTAATTGAAAGTTGGTGGCTCAAACCTACCCTCTCCACCACAGGGGACAGATGAGGTTGTCGAAGTCCAAAAAGATTTAGTCTTGGAAATCTTATGAAGCAGGTCTACTATATCCTATATGGTTACTAAGAGTTATAATCAACTTAATGACACTGACTTTGGTTTTTTGATTTAACATTCTCCAACATGGTTGAGGAGTCCTGGTATGGAGCTGTTCATTAATGTGCTGGACTACAAAGTTGGTTTGAACCACGAGATCTGCAATTCAAGCTCACCAGACTTCAGAAACCCTAAACAGGTTCACTATGGGTCGGAACTAACTCGACAGCACACAACAACAACAACAGCAATATGGTTGGGGCCTGGTGTGGTGCTGGACTGCAAGGTTGGTTTGAACCATAAGATCAGTGGTTCAAACTCACCAGCCAGTCTTCAGAAAGTCTATATAGAGCAGCTATGATATGGAACCAACTCCAGGGCATTTAACAACAGTAACAACAAAATAGTTGAGAAGTTTAGTATAGGCTGCCATTTGTTAGTCATGTTTTGACAGTCGGGATGGTACTGTGAGAATAGAATTGGTAACGACTGCATTTTGAAGAGGCAGGAAAGGTGAAATGTAGTTGCCCAAATAGGCTGTAAGCTCTGAATGGCAATTTTAGTATTCTGTAGTATTTTATTGAAACTTTATACCTGTACACTTACCTTGAAGGAAGGAAGAGACATTATTGTGAAGTAATAAGTAAATAAAAAAGGACAAGTGGGAAGCCCATGAAACTGTTTTTCACTCTCCTAAATAAGATAAAAAGTCCCTAAAATTGCTTAAGAAACTATATTAAAAACAAGCCAACAAGCACATTGCTAGTCAGCAGCTGCTGACTCATGGTGACCCAATGTGCAAAACAGAAATGCTGCAGAGAGTTTTCAAAGCTGTGATATTTCAGAAGCAGATCACCAGGCCTGTCTTATAACAGTTAAAATTTCAACTAGTAGTTTAATGCTTAACTTTTGAGCCCCCTAGAGACCCTAAGTCATCTACAAATTCATAGTGTTTCCTGAACACCACAGCAATGAAAGAAACCTAAAATAATGTAATCATGCTCTTAGACTACACTTGCAAAAACATTGGTAAATGTTTGTAAGGGATAAAAGTGATTGTAAATTTTTGTTACCATAACATATGTCACACCCCATAATCAAAACCAACTTCTGTCAACTTGCTTCCAACTTATATAGACCCTAGAGAACAAAGTGACATAATGGCTCCATAGAATAATCACTGAACCGTGAAACAAAAGGTTGATGTTTTGAGCCTGCCAGCCACTTGATGAGAGAAAGAGAAGAAAGCCTCCATGAACCCTCTACTGGGTCCCTATGAGTCAGAATCCACTCAAAGGCATTTAACAACAAAAAGGGGACAAAGTAGAACTGTTCCATATGGTTTCCAGGGCTGTAATTCTTTATAGAACAGACTGCCATATCATTTCCCCAGTGAGAGACTGATGGATTTAAAGCATTGACTTTATTTTTAGCAGTACAATGCTTAACCCACTGTACCAGCAGAGATGCTTAATATAAGTCACAAGAAGTCTGAATTTTACTTTGATTAATTTGTTCCCTGATAAATACGATAATTAAGAACAATTGTCATGCAATGGTTGACAATAGATGTTTATTGTTATGAATTATTGATATGAGTACAAGTAACTGAATAATAAATTAATATTGGTAGAATTACAAACTGCTACCAGTTTTAAGATATTGACTATCTCATGTAAATTAAATTTGCTTCAATCCCTTTAATTTTTTTAAGCAAAGAAATTCAATACCTATATGTTTGCATAAAAATACATATATAAGAATACTTATATTAATGTTCCTGGTAGCAAAACATGGTAAGCAATCAAAAATCTTCAATTTGGCAGTATTAATTAGAAGAATAAGGTAGAGTGACAAGTCTGAATATAATTTATAGTATGGTTAATTTTTTTGAGAAGCAAAATAAAAATACTGGTTAAATGTTTTGTACTAAAAACTAAAAGCAAAACAAATTTTCTAATTCACTATTTACTGGTTTGATTAAGTATTTTGAAACTGGGTGGAAACAACAAAAGGTAGTTTTTAACATAAAATGCTATTTCTTCCAACACATATTTCTTAAAGAGGTGTGTTGGGTTATTTGCGACTCACATAACTACAGAAATGGTTCTTTCACTTGGTCAGAAAGTGTGGCCTTTGTGCTGTCTCAGGCTCTAAATTATCAGTTCATCCCATTGGAATTTATATAACAGGATAATGTCAATGTGTGCTTGAAAGTGCATTCAGCACTTAGATTGAACTGATAAGTCATATACTGCAAGAATGAATTTTCAATACTGACAATACAGAAGATTCTGTACAGCTTTGCTAGACTTACTGATCTTGAAATATGTTTAGACAAGATGTGTGCAGTATAGCTGACAGTAGCTCTATTAAGTTGTGTCCATAGGGAAAAACAACAAAACAAACCACAGAAAACAAGTAGAATGGCACGTGTGCTATCTTATGGTTTCATTTTTCTGGGCATAGGACTCCATCTGTGTCAGCACACATGTGAGAAGCATTTGACTCACTTATTGAAACTCCCTACTGGTCCAATTAAATTCTACCTTGACCTACTCACTATGAAAGTAAAATATTGTGGATTATGTGCTAGAAATGTTGTTCTCTTTCTTTTATCTTCTATACTCATTTATATTTATGGGGAACATAAAATTCTGACTAGATTTTCTACATATCTAAATATCTAAGCATATTAAATATCTAAAGGATAAAAGATAAAACAGAAGCATCACTCAATTTGAAAAATACATTCGATTATTGTCCTTAAGTGAAGAAGCATGAAGCCATTTGACATTGTGTTCTATATTCTTAATCCCTTCTGTCCTATCTCTGAATACCTTTTGTTTTTCTTCATTGGATGCTTTTGGTGATGGTTAATGTCTATCCAGAGTTATGCTTTAATATTCTTTTGCTGTTATTAAGGTCTAAGTTAATATTGGAATTTTTATTTTCTCCATGTGAAAGGTTGAATATACAACATTTGTGTATCATGTTGAACAATAGAGTAGGTACATTTGTTTTTCAAGGTATCATTTTTAGCACCATGATTCTGAGACACATATCCATCAGGAAATTTTTCAACACTAATGGACTGGAGCCACATCTATATTGAGCTACATTAGGTCTATATGTAGATGTGTGTTGTAGTTGTTAAATGCTGTTGAATCAGTTCTGCCTCACAGCAACCCTGTATAGGGTTTCGAGGAACAGCTTGTGTGTTTGAACCACTGAACTTGGGGTTCAAACCAACCTTGTAGTCCAATGCTTATTCTGCAGTGCCACACCTGCAGTCCAATAATCTACATAAAGATAATATATTCAAATGTGTCTTAATATTAAGCAAAAATTCTTTTCATCCTCTCATCATTTCCTAGATAATGCTACTATTGCTTATTAAATGATGTAGTTTTTTTTTGTTTTTGTTTTTGTTTTGTTTTTTATAGTAATACGTGAGATGTACCTGGGAAGTTTTTACCAAAGATTTGTAATATACAGAGTAGACAAAAAATATTTTTACCTCCAAATTTACACTATATGTCACTTGGAAAAAAATTTTTTTTTCCATGATGCAAATAATCTAGGTTGATTGGAAGCTATTTTGTTTTGTTTTGTTTTCAAGTTCCTACATGGAAAACTGTCTTCTGTTCTATTATTTTCTTATCCAGATATCCCACGGAGATTGTAGCTAAAGTGAAAAAGAAAGGGAAGGTAAAGGGAGAAAGAATGTCCTAGGCATATCTTATTTACCTCTAAGAGTGGCTTGGTTGTGGGCTTAACTCAAGATCTAACTCTGTAATGACAAAGAAAACAATAAAAGATTGATTCACAAGAAATAGCAGAGAATAACCAAAGCATGCATCCAACTAATGTTTATGTGATTTCTACTATAGTGCAAATATTGTTTTCCCTTTCCTTTATTTCTTCCTTCAAGGACATTGTCTTACTGTGGGCTCTTTAGAAGAAAAAGAGTGAATATAAATACACTGTTGTTGTTAAGTATCATTGCATAATTTACAACTCATGTGGACCCTAAGCACAACATAACAAAATACTGCCCAGTACAACACCATTCTTACAGTTATATAGGGAGAAAGTCATTTTAAGGAAATCACTAACTTAATTGTGAGAAATAAATGCCTTATAGTTTTGGAGGCTGACAAGATCAACCTCTATGAGACAAGCAACAAACTGAAGACTTCTGATGACTCATATGTTTGCAGTTGCTGATAATTCCAGAATATTTAAGTTAAGTGACAGGTCTGAGATTTATGAGGCATATATCCCAGAAGCTGGAGGTCAGGTGACAAGGAAAGTACAGGGTTAGAGGAAAGCACACTTAGCAAAAATATCCATTTATATACTGGAAGCAGGCCATGCACACAAGGAAAATTCCCTTTCAACTGATTGGCTGATCACATCATATGTCATACTGGATGCTATCAAACCACATTGTATTGTTGCTGTTGTTACTGACTCATAGCAACCGTATGCACAACAGACAGAAACACTGCCCGGTCCTGCACTAGCCTCACAATCTTTGCTATGTTTGAGCTCACTGATGCTCCCATTGTGCCAATCTTTCTCATTGGGAGTCTTCCTCTTTCTCTCCCACATTCCACTTTACCAATCATGGTATCCCTTTCCAGAGACTGGTTTCACCTGATAATATGTCCAAAGTATGAGAGATGAAATCTGGCCATACTGGCTTGCAAGGAGCAGTCTGGATGTACTTCTTCCAGCCCAGATTTGGTTATTCTTTGGCAATCCATGTTATTGTTAGTATTCTTCCCAGCACCATAACGCCAATGCATCAATTCTTCTACGGTCTTCCTTATTCACTGTCCAATCTTTACATACACATGAGATTATTGAAAATACCATGGCTAGGGTCAGGTACAAGTTAGTCCTCAAACTGACAACTTTGTTCTTAGATGTCAGATACTGGTTAAATGTTTGGTACTTAGACATAAAGAGGTCTTGTGTAGCAGATTTGCCTAATGTAATACATCATTTGATTTCATGATTGCTTCTTCAGTGAGTGCTAATGGTTGATCCTAGCAAAATGAAGCTTTTGACAACTTCAATCTTTTCTGCATTTATCTGAATATTGTTTTTTGGTCCAGTGGTGAAGATTTCTGTTTTCTTTACATTGAGGAGAAACCCAAAATGAAGAGTGTAGTCTTTGATCTCCATCAGTAAGTATTTTAAGTCCTCTTCGCTTTCAGCAAGCAAGATTATATCACCTGCATATCACAGGTTGTTAATGAATCTTCCTCCAATGCTAATGCCACATTTCTCTTCATCTAATCTAGCTTCTCAAATTATTTCCTCAGTATACAGATTGAATAAAGTATGGTGAGAGAATACAACCCTGACTCATATCTTTCTTAATTTTAAACCATTTGATTTTTCCTTGTTCTGTTCAAATCACTGCCTCTTGGTTTAAGCATAGGTTCCTCATGAGCACAATTAAGTGTCAAAAATACTCTGCAATGTTGTCTATAGCTTGTCATGATCCACACAATTAAAAGCCTTTGCATAGTCAATAAAGCACAGGTAATCTTCTTTCTTGTATTCTCTGCTTTTAGCCAAGATCCATCCAATGTGAGCAAGGATATCCCTCCTTCCACATCCTCTTCTGAATCAGGCTTGAACCTTGGAAAGTTCTCTGTCAATGTATGCTTGTAGCACTTTTTGCGTTGTCTTTACCAAAATTCTACTTGCATGCAGTATTAATGAAAATGTCTCATGACTTCCACATTCTATTAGGTCAACTCTCTTTGGAATGGGCACAAGTATGGATCTCTTCCAGTCAGTTGGCCAGGTAGTTGTCTTCCAAATTTCTTGGCAGAGATGAGTGAGTGCCTCCTGTGCCGCCTCACATTCTTGAAAGATTTCAATTTTTATTCCATCAACTCCTGGTGCCTTGTTCTTTGCCAATTCCTTCAATGCACCTTGGACTTCACTATCATTGGCTATTGATCATATGCTACCTCTTGAAATGGCTGAACATTGACCAGTTTTATTGATAAAGTGACTCTGTATTCCTTCCATCTTTTGATGCTTTCTTCATCATTTAGCATTTTGCCCAGAGAATCCTTCAGTGTTTCAAGTTGAATCTTGAAGTTTTTCTTCTGTTCCCTCAACTCGAGAAATGCTGAGCATGTTCGTCCCTTTTGGTATTCTAACTCCAGGTCTTTCCACATTTCATTATAATATTTGACTTGTGTTCTTGAGCAGACCTTTGAAATTTTCTATTCAGCTCTTGTATATCTTCATTTCTTCCATTTGCTTTGGCATCTCTATGCTGGAGAGCAAATTTCAGAGTCTCTCTGACATCCATTTTGATTTTTCTTTCTTTCTGTTCTTCTTAATGACCTTTTGCTTTCTTCCTGTATTATGTTCTTGATATCCCACAACTCCTCTGCTTTTCAGTCTTCAGTGTCTAATTCACGAAATCTGTTCAGATAATGTCTAAACTCAGGTGGAATATATTCAAGGTCATATTTTGGTTCTTGTGGATTTGTTTTCATTTTCTTCAGCTTCAGCCTGAACTTGCAGATGAGAAATTGATGGTCTGTCCCATAGTATGGCCCTGGCCTTGTTTTGGCTGAAGATATGAAGTTTTTCTACCATCTCTTTCCACAGATGTAGTCAGTTTGATTTCTGTGTATCCCATCTAGTGAGGTCCAGGTGTATAGTCACCTTTTATGTTGTTTAAAAAAATTATTTGCAACGAACCAATCACTGGTCTTGAAAAATTCTATCATGTAATCTCCCACATGTTTTCTGTCACCAACACCTTATTTTCCAACTACAGATTCTTCTTCTTTGTTTACAATTTTTTCATTCCAGTTGCCAATAATTATCAACACAACTTGATTGCATGTTTAATCAATTTCATACTGAAGAAGTTGGTAGAATTCTTCTATATCATCATCACTGGCTTTTGTGGTTGGTGAATAAATTTGAGTAATAGTGTTATTAGCTAGTCTTCATTGTAGGTGTATGGCTATCATCCTGACAGAGACAGTGTTAGACTTCAATATAGATCTTGCTATATTCTTTTTTATGATGAATGTCATGCCATTTCTCTTCTATTTGTCATTTCTGGCATTGTAAGCCATGTGATTGTCAGAATCAAAATTGCCAGTACCAGTCCATTTCAACTCACGGACACTTAGGATATCGATGTTTGTGTTTCATTTCATTTTTGACAATTTCCAGTTTTCTATGATTCATACTTCATACAATCCATGTTCTAATTATTAATGTAGATTTACAGCAGTTTCTATTAATTTTGAGTTGTGCCTCATCAGCAAATGAAGGCCCATTAAGCTTTCGTCCATTCACATCATCACGGTCAACTCTACTTTAAGGAGGCAACAATTCCCAAGTCACATTTTGAGTGCCTTCCAACCTGAGGAACTCATCTTCTGGCACTATATCTGACAATATTCTGGAGCTCTTCATCATGGATCCATATTCAATATTCTGATGCTGGCAGTATTCCACTGCTACTCATAAGGTTTTCAGTGATTAAATATCCAGAAATTGTCTGTCTCTCCTTCTTCCTAGTCTTCCTTCATCTGGAAACTCAGCCAAAACTTATCCTCCATGGGTGACACTCCTGGTATTTAAAATACCCATGGCATAGTTTCCAGAATCATAGCAACACACAAGCCAACACTGTACATCAAACTTACATGGAAGTGGTGGATTAAACTACATAGTGTCTGCCAAACCATTGAGAACAATAACCTAAGTTGACATATCACATTAACCATCACAGGCATAATACTTGATTTCATATGTTACAAAGAACATATGATTTTCCAATCTTCCACAGCAACTGCTAGGTCATTTCCTTTCTTTAACTTAATTGCTGCCGCTTTCACCCATGTGTAAAAAGTAGCCTCAAGTACCATGTTGAAACCCCTCAACATTAGTCAAAATTCTTTCAGAGCAAGTTATGATGTTGCCAGACTACCTATGCTCAAGGTCCCCTCACTTCCA
>NW_006408765.1:824816-825272 GCF_000296735.1 Chrysochloris asiatica
CATACAAGCAGTAAGTGGCAGTGTTTTATAATTCCAAACTTCATGACTACTCTAATTCACATCATTCCATGAATTAGATTGGTATATATTTTTTTAATCTATGGATATAATTAAAGGCTAAAATTCTCTTGCCTACTAAGTCAAGGACAAGAAAATGTTTATATAAAAATCAATGGATAGGTCTGAGAGGTAGAATTAACTCGATATTTCTTTTTGTTAATTAAAGTAAAATATAGGACACTGAAATTCAGCATTCAATGGTTTTAATTCTTATTTAGCTTTAATACTTAGGAGCTGAAGGGACATGGGTGATTTTTCTGCTAAGGTAATTACCGCTGATGGTGCATTAGTTCTCACTGATTGACATGCTTTATCCTTGACAGTCAAACAACTTAAGGACAAAGTCAGTCATTGATTAGCTGTCACCTCATCCCCTTGTCCTATGAAAGACTGACT
>NW_006408765.1:825507-826448 GCF_000296735.1 Chrysochloris asiatica
CCATACCCTCACCAACATTTGTTGTTTTCCGTTTTTGTTTTTTCAACTTTGCTATCAATGAAGAGGTTTGGTGATATCTCATTTTGATTTGCAACTTTCACATAGCTAATTATCATGAACATATCTTCATATGTTTGATGGCCGCTTGAATGTCTTCTTTTTTGAAGAGTCTGTTCACGTCCTCTGCCCATTTTTTAATTAGATAATTTTCTTATTCCTGTTGAGGTGTTGAAGTATTCTATAAATTTTAGAGATTAGTTCCTTGTCACATCATTACCAAAAAACATTTCCTAGTCTGTGTATTCTCTTTTTACCCTTTTGGTGAAATGTTTTGATGTACACAGGTGTCTAATTTTTAGGGGACCCCAGTCATCTATATGTTTGTTTGTGTGTTTTAAGTGTATGTTTTATAGTGTATTTATGCCATGTATCAGAGTCCCTAAGTTTGTTCCTATTTTTTCACTGATGATCTTTATTTTTCTAGGTTTTACATTTAGATCTTTAATCCATGCTGAGTTCGTTTGTGTATAGTGGTAAGATGTGGGTCTTGTTTCTCTCTTCTGAAAATGGATTTGCAATTTTGCCAGCATCATTTGTTGAAGAGATTATCTTTCCCCATTTAATGTATGTTGGCCCTTTGTCAAAGATCAATTGACCATAGGTGAATGGATTTAATTCTGGGTTCTCAATTCTATTCTTTTGATCTATGTGTCTTTCATTGCACCAGTACTAGACAGTTTCCAGTACTGTAACTATGGAGTAGGTTTTGAGAGTCAGAAGAGAGTCCCTATTTTGATCTTATTTACTAATGCTTTGCTTATCCAAGTCTCTTTCCTTTTCATATAAAGTTTGTGATCAATTTTTCCACTTCCTTAAAGAATAATGTTGGAATCTGGATTGGAATTACATAATATCTATAGATTGTTTTAGATAGTATTGAC
>NW_006408765.1:837347-839142 GCF_000296735.1 Chrysochloris asiatica
TTCTGTTCCCGTAAAGATTTACAGCCTTGGAAACCCTGTGTAGGGTCACTATGAGTTAGAACCGACTCCACGATAGTTAACAACAACAACAAATATAAGTATGACTTGAACATCCTCTTTTAGCTTCTTGCCTTCAAAGCTGCCTAGGAGATTTAAGATGCCACTGTTGGTTGTTATGCTATACCTCAGGATTTAATTTACTTTTTGGCCTATTTTGTTTTTAAACTCTCTTTCCCTCTCTACGCCCCTTCTTCTGACTTTTCCATATTAAAAAAAAAACAAAAAAACAAAAAAACAGTTCAGGACCAACTCTTGGGCTGAGTATATTGGTGCCCATGCGTGGCAGAAGAACCCACCAAGTGGTGAGGGAGGGTGTGTCCACTCGCTCAGGCACCCCCTCTCGTCATCAGAATGGATGTGAGCAAACAGTGAGGGGCCAATGAACAGATACCAAAAGAAAGAAATCAGAACAAAGCAAAACCCAAAAAGTGTATTGTCCACCTTTGCTCCAAGGTTTCCACAGTGTTTTTCTGTGGTGTGTCTGTTCCCCTACTTAGTCTTGCCGTTTGGTCTCACCCAAGTTTTCGGCCCCAGGGCTGCAAGCCCAGCAGATTCAAAAGTATGTGATTTCTTATTTCTGCTACAAGTTCCATTAGCTGTAAGCCTTCAAACTTTTTCAATATTCCTAGCCCTGTGGTTCCAAGTTTTGGAGCTCTGCCCTGAATCTGCTTTGCTTGGTATTCTGTGGTATTGCTGATGGTGAACTTCACTGCACCTCCACCCTAGCCACCATCAAGCCCTGCCTCTCTTCTTTTCCTATTTTGTTGAGTGTTTTCTTTTTTACCAGGAATGGGTGATTTTTTAAAAATGACTTTTCTGCATCCATTTATGTGATTATGAGTTTCTTTTCCTTTGTTTTATCTATGTGATGGATTGTGTTGATTGTTTTTCTAATATTGAACCAACCCTGCATGTTTGGTATGAATTATAGTTGGTCACGATGTATTATTTTTTGCTATGTTGTTGGATTTTATTGGCTAGGATTTTGATGAGAATTTTTGTATCTGTGTTCATGAGTGATATTGGTCTATAAGTTTTTTCTTAGTGATGTCTTTGTCTGGTTTTATTATAATACTTACAGATCATTTGAATCACAAGGTCAGTAGTTCAAACTCACCAGCTGCTCCTTGGAAAGCCTATACAGGGTTACTATGAGTCAGAACCATCTTAATGTCACTTATCAACAGCAGTAACATTATCGGGATTATGCTTGTTTCTTAAAACAAATTTGGGGATTTTCAATCCTTTTCCATATTTTGGAATAGTTTGAATAGAATTGGTATCAGCTCCTCAAAATTTTGGTAGAATTCACCAGTAAAGTTATCTGTGCCTAGACATTTTTCTTGTGAATTTTTAATAACTTGATCAATTTCTTCTCATGTTATAAGCCTGTTCAAGTTAGCTATTTCTGTTTTTGTTAGTAGGTTGTCAGGATGTGTGTTTCTATAAAGTTGTCCATTTCTTCTAAATTTTTAAATCTGTTGGATTACAGTTCTTCATAGTAGTCTGATATTACCCTTATTTCACTTGGTTATGTAGTAATGTTACATCATCCATATCATTTTTTGTTCATGCATGCTATTTGCATTTTTTATTTTTTGTTGTTAGATTCTCCAATTATTTGTCCTTTTTGTCAGTCCTTTCTTAGAATCAGCTTCTTGTCTTATTGTTGGTATTATTTTTCTATTTTTGATTAACTTATTTATGCTCTAATTTTTATTATTTCTTTTCTTCT
>NW_006408765.1:840197-843541 GCF_000296735.1 Chrysochloris asiatica
TACTACTTGGTCTCTTGATTGGTACATTTAATCCATTAATATACTCCTTGGAAAGCAAATGTCACCAGCTATTACATATAATACATAAGTGAGTATGTGCTTTGCATACAGGATTAATGAAAATAAATTGTTACTGATTTAAAGTCATTAATTGTCATTGTTAATATATCAAAGTATAGTAATGTGGTTTCCTTAATTAATCCATTACAACTGAAAATTTAATTTTAAAATACATTCATTAACTTTTTATAAACATTTACCTACTGAGTTTGATTTCATTTATTTTATACAGTGAACATGTCTAAAGTATTTTCTAAAAGGCAATGAAGGTATGTTGCTTGACATAATTCTTAAATTGAACAGTTTGAATCCCATTAAAATGGTTCAGGTGACAGTTATGACAATGGCCCGGAATTAATGAGTTCCATGAGTTCTTCTTTAAGAATGAATACCCATTTTTTTTATTTGTTCTTTTCATTATATTGTAGACTGGTGTCACAAAATTGAGAAAGGTGGATTTGTTTGCAAGTAATTCATTAAGAAATTTCCATAAAGGAACTGATACAGTATAAGAAGCAGGACAGGGAAGAATCAAACAAACAAAAAAATTCAGTCAAATTCCCATTTCTAATCTGGTGTTATACAGGGAATACATTGCCATGAAAAAAAAAGACAATAGGGTTTTCATGCCCAATCAGTCACTAGGTGCAAGTAATCTTAACTCTACCTTGTAATTGAAAGTCCGGACAATTTCAACTCTCTGGATATGCAAGAGAATAGTGCAAGTAGTCCAAAACATTATTCAGGAGATTGTCATGAATATGAGTTAGAAGCAAGACACAGTAAAAATAGAGGCTGGATGCACAAAATGGCATATCATTATTTCTTTTCACAGATATTGTCAGTTTGGTTCCTGTGTATTCCATCTGGTGAACTCCTCTTGTAGAGTTGCCATTTATTTTGTTGAAAATGTCATCATTGTTCTTTTAAAGTTTTATCATGTTACTTCTAGCATCATTTATACCACAAAGGCCATATTTTCCACTAGTGATTCTCCTGATATGTTTCCAGCTTTCATATTCTAATCACCAGTAATTATCAGTGCACCTTGATTACATGTTTGATCTACTTCATAGTAAAGAAGCTGGTAAATTTTTTTCAATTACATCATGAATGACTTTTGTAGTTGCTGCGTAACTTTGAATAATAGTGATAATAACTAGTCTTCCTTGTTTGTTGTTGTTGTTTGGTGCCATTGAGTTGATACCAACCCATAGCACAGCATAAGGTACCGACCTTACACACAGCAGAATGAAACACTGCCCGATCCTGGGCCATCCTCACTACTGTTGCCACGCTTGAATCCATCGATGCTGCCCCTTGGCCAATCCATCTCACTAGGAATCTTCCTCTTCTTCTCTGACCCTCCACCTTACCAAACATGATATCCTTCTCCAACAACTGCTCCCTCGTGACAATATGTCCATAGGCTTATGGATATTATCCTCTCACAAACAGTATTGAAATTCATGGTTGATCTTGAAATGCTGTTTTTGATGATGAATGTGATGACTTTCTTCTTAAATTTGTTGTTCCTAGTGTAGTCAACCATAGGAATAACTGATTCAAAATGGGCAATAACAGTACATTTGAGTCACTAATGCCTCTGATATCTAGATTTACATATTCTATTTCATTTTTGATGACTTCTAATTGTTCTAGATTCATACATCATATATTCCAGGTTGATTATTAATGCATTATTGCTATTGTTTCTTCTCATTTTGAGTTGTGCACCATAGGCAAACGAAGATCTTTAAAATTTTGCTTAATTTGTGCTATTTTGGTCAACCCTAGAGCTGTGCTGTAGGATATGCACTCAACTCAAGGTCAGTTTTAACTGCAAGACTGACAGTTCAAACTTACCAGCTGCTCCTCAGAAACCCTGTATAGGGTAGCTGTGATTCAGAACTGACTTGAAAGCACTTAATAACAACAACAACAAATTTGAAGAAGCAGTTCTTCCCCAGTATTTTGCATACCTTCCAACCTGAGGGCCTCATCTTTTTCTGTATCTGACAAGGTCCCATTGCTATTCTTAAGATCTTAAGGGACTATTCATTAAAAAGTGGTATGCCTCTCCTTTTTCCTAGTCTTTCTTAATCTGGAAGCTCCACTGAAACCTCTCTGCTATGGGTGACCCTGATGGTATTTAAAATACCTGTGGCATAACTTCCAGCAGGACAGCAACACACCAGTCACAGTCACAACAGTACAATAAACTGACCGGTGAGTGGTGGATGATACTTTATGAAAGTTCAACATTAATAGTTGTAATTATTTTAATGTATCATATGAATCAGCAAATTTTATATGTACTTTGTTAGTTGATTATTCCAGTTTTAATTATTAATATAAATCATATATATTAGTGTGATAGTTAAGGTTTTGTGTCATCCTGACTGGGCTAGGATTCTCAGTAGTTTAGCAGTTAAGATGTAGTAATTACCTCCATGATGAGATTTATATTACCTCCATGATGTGATCTGCTGTGATCAGCTTTAATCTAATGTAATTACCTTTTGTATTATAAATATACTCACTTCTATGATGTTAAATGAGGCCAGATATTATAGACAGGATTAGGTTGTCTCATGTATCCCTGTTTTCTGAGATATAAAAGGAGAGACAAATGAACAGAGAAAGAGGAATCTACTATCAACAAGATAGAAGAGCCAGGAATTGAGAGGTCTTTTGGATCTGTTTTACTGTATAGTGAAGCTCCTAGATACAGGGGAAATCAGATGCTCAGATGTATGAAGAACTCCAAAGAATACTGGGCCTACAGATGCTGTGAGGAGACGAGGATGTTTCTTCACTACTGACAAAGATAAAACATTTCCCTGGAGTTAGCACTATCAATTTGCACTTCTAACCTGTGAGAGAATAAATTTCTGGTTTTTAAAGCCATCCACTTGTGATATTTCTTTTATAGTACAATTAGAGAACTAAGTTAATTAGAAATTGAAAATGGAAATAATAATCTAAGTAAGTGTATATAAATTTAGTTGAGCCATATGATATATAAGGTACCTAAATACATTGTTTTTGAACTTTCATAATCTTTGTTTAAGACTTTTTGAAAATAGGAAATCAGGTAAAATACATAATATGTTCTATTGAATTATATGCTAAGAAATTTGGAAGACAACTTTCTGGCCAACTGATTGGAAAAGACCCATATTTGTGCCCATTCCAAAGAGAGGTGACCCAAAGAAATGAGGAAATCATTGGACAATCTCTTTGATATCCCATGAGAGTAAAGTTTTACTGAAGGTATACAG
>NW_006408765.1:843944-850417 GCF_000296735.1 Chrysochloris asiatica
CTTGCTGAAAGTGAAGAGGACTTAAAATACTGATAAAGATTGCATCTCAATGGAAAGAAAACAAAAATCCTCACCACTGGACCAATAAACAACATTGTTATCAAAGGAGAAAAGATTGAAGTTGTCAAGGACTTCATTCTTCTTGAATCAACAATCAATACTCATGGAAGCAGCAGTCAAGAAATTAAATGACATATTGAATTAGGCAAATCTACTGCATGAAACCTCTTTAAAGTGTTGAAGAGCAAAGATGTCAGCTTGAGGACTAAGGTGGACCTGACTCAAGCCATGATATTTTCAGTAACCTCATATGCATGTGATAGCTGGACAGTGAATAAGGAAGACCATAGAAGAATTCATGCATTCGAGCTATGGTGTTGGTGGAGAATATTGAAAGTAACACGGCTGTCAAAAGAACAAACAGATAGGTTTTGGAAGAAGTAAGTACTGCCAGAGTGCTCCTTGAAGGCCAGGATGGCCAAATTTTGTTTTTCATACTTAGGACATATTGTCAAGAGTGACCAGTCACTTTGAAGGGTATCATTTGTTAAACCTTTGATATGGTGGAGAGTAAGAGTAAAAGAAGAAGATCCCCAGCAAGATGGATTGGTAATGGCAGCATCAACAGGTTCAAGTGTGACAACACTTGTGAGGTTGGCCGAGGACCTGGCAGTGTTTCGTTCTTTTGTTCAAAGAGTCGCTATGAGTCGGTACCGACTCTATGGCATCTGACAACAACAATAATTGAATTATACATAGAATTACAATAAAAATAATAAACTTGCAGCTTAGTGTTTTTTTATTTGTTTTAGAGTTGCATTTCTTTCACAGGTTGTTGTTGTTAAGTACTTTAGAGTGAATTCTGAGTCATAGAGACACTGTATGTGGTTTTTTGCAACTTTAAATCTTCTTGGGAACAAAACTTTATCTTTACTTTCATATATGAACTCAAAATTTGTATTTAAAAAAAATACATTTAAAATATTCTTGCTGTGCTTTGATTATTGTGAAACAGTATATTTCTAATGCTTTACCTTTTTTTTTTTTTTCCGAGTTAGTACTTTAGTACACATTAGGAATGTCCTGATTGTGATAGAATTTCAGCAATAATGTATTGCAAGATATGCTAAAAGGAGTTTACGGTTGATACTAAAAATCATTTCATAAAATGTTTGTTGTAGATATATTTAACTTAAGGTATGCATAATCACAATATCAGTATACAGTTTTAAATATCTGGTGTAATGTGTAAAATTGTATCTCAGTTGCATTCTACTAAGTCATTTCCAACTCAAAATAGAAATAGGATAAAGCAGAACCACTTCCTAGAGCTTCCAAGTCTGTAATCTGTAATGTAGAGCTGCTGGTGTGTTTCAACTGCCAACCTTCAACATCCTACAAATGCTGATAGGAGACAAGATTAAGTAACTACATTTCCTTAGAATATTTGTCTTAATTTCCACAAGTTGTATAGTAGACCTTATGACTTTTTGATACATAGTTATTTAGCAATAAACAATTTGTAATGTCCCTCAGACACATTGGGTAACAAAATGAGACCTAGAAAATTGGTCGTAATGACAACAAATAGAGATAATGTTCTTATCTAAAAATTTATTAAAGGCATATATAATTACAAAACAGAATATATAAAACTCTGAAGTGTTAGAGAGGGCTTCTATACACCAGGTATATAAGTAGTTAATACAATATAGGATAAGATGTGAACATTTTGAAAGCTTACCTCTTTTAAATTTAGATAAGCAGCAATGAATCAATCTTCATTTTAAGTTAATTAATATACAAAAAGAAATTTCTAATTTAAATAGTGCAAATTTAAGATGAAGTACTTTCCATAGTTCATAACAACAAAACAAAATTGATATGTCCCATGATTTCAAAAGCAAATGCATTTTGCTATAACATACAGTTACTAACAAATAATCCTTTTTGTATTTGAGTATTAATACCTGTCATTTCAACCTAGTGGCCTACTGGTAGGCTTTATCCATTGAGCCTACTGTGACTATGATGTAAAATAAGCAGCTTGAACTAGATGGTGTCTACTATCTATGGTAGTTCTCATGTTTGTCTGCATTTTACAGGGTAGTTTTTAGAATGAGGAAAATGGATTATTGGTGATTGTGAAATATTTTTATATTTATTTTTTATATTTATATTTATTTCACAACTCATTCAAATTTCAAGCACCCTTAAAGCATAAATCTTAAAATGGGTATAATAAAGCACCTGATGAAATAACAAGTTCATTCTGGGTTATATTTATTTTTAACAAATTATTTATCTTAAACACCTTTCAATGCAAATATTGTTAGCACAATTTTGAATGTAAAATTGAAAAGATTATCTATTTAAACAGCATATTACAAGTTACTAAATGATAAAATGTTCGTGTCTCTAGTTCCATAGTTATTCTTTCACCAATACAAAAAATTTCTTACTTACCTATCATGATAAACTCAAATGAAACTACTTTAAACTATAAATCATTACTCAAAAGTGAAATCAATGCATGCACATAGCAGTTGAATCCATGGTACTAAGCTGTTATGTAATTATTTGTTATTTTTAACTTACTTTCTGATACAACAATTTCAAGTTTCCTAAATCATTGCTGTTAGGTGCCATCAATTTGGTTTCAGCTCATATTGACCTTTTGCAAAACAGAATGAAACACTACCAAGTCCTACGCCATCCTCACATTTGTCATTACACTGAGCCCCTAGCTGCTACCATGGTGTCAATCCATGTCATTGGAGGTCTTCCTCTTTTTTGATGCCTTTCCATTTACCAACCTTAATGCCCTTTTATGGAGACTCTTTTCTCCTAATTATTCCCTCTAAAGCATGTGAAACAAAGTAATAATCGTTTAAGTGCTGTGGAGTGGGTTCCAGCTCATAGTGAGCCTATGTATAGGGTTTCTGAGGAGCGACTGGTGAATTTGAACTATCGATCTACCTTGCAGTTCAAACCCACCTTGAAGTACAGTGCATGATCTGACAGCGTTATTCCAGGACTTCAAATAATAATTACATAACTCAACATATCAAAGTTTTCTTTGTCATTAATGTATTATATCATTGTATTCTATCATTGATGTAACAAATAGAAATAGAAGTCATTTCCAAACCCTTTTCTACTTACAATGTTTGTGTAACAGTAAGTATCACAAATAAAAAATAAGATATGATAAATTAAAAGTCAAAAACATGGATCATATAAAGGATCTGAGTAAGACTTTCAAGTGATTCAATAAGGAATTTTACTTGGGAATTTTAAACTGTGTTCACATGACATGCTTTGTAAATGTCACATACTGTTAGAGATGTGACAGTGAATAAAATGATCAAGTAGTATAAATGAATAATAGCAGTCTGGAATCAGCAGTAGTAAGGAAGCAATCTGGAACACCAGATGGAGAATTAACTGCAATTCAATTATCTATATTAAAATGACTCCAAGGTGCAATTGAAAAATATACAATATAAAAAAAGAGAAATTGACCATATGTAGTTGCTGAAACAAAGATTTGTTTATGAAAAATGAATTATTGTTGCACATAAGGCATTTGTTTTGTCATGGGAAATATTTATGAGTCTAATTCTAATCAGATTGCATTGGTGTTATGAAAAAGACAGTATGCTCTCTTGGTAAAATTTTTTATTTATTCTTTCATAAATCCTAGAGTTTTAGATAAGAAAAAGTTACTTTTGTATCAAGAAAATGTTTGTGCACAAAATTTATTTGAATTTTGAGGTGTTTTAATGAGATTGAAAAGTAGAGTCCACAGAAAACGTAAAGACTGTAAGTATGACAAGTAATGTTTTGAATCATAGTAATCAGGACATAATAATCAGTAATTCAGATTAAAGCAATGAGGAAGTGCTCTCTTTTTTCAATCAAACACATATAGGTTAAACAATTTAATGTGTGCAACTAATGTGTGGTTATGGGATACTGGTTGGTTGGTAATGTGCCGTGGAGTCAGTTCCGACTCATAGTGAGGATATCCTGCACAGGGTTTCTGAGACTGTAAATCTTTACAGGAACAGAAAGCCTCATTTTTCTCCCGTGGTATAGCTGGTAGTTTCAAACTGCTGACCTTAGGGTTCACAGCCTGATTCCTAACCACTATGCTAGTACTGGTAATATATACAACTAATGGAAGTATGAATTTGAACCATATATACAAGTGCTGTTTGGAAGTAAAGATCATATTTTAACATGTTCATTTGCTTTTGATCAGCAATTCACATTCTGAGAAGCTGTCTGTCAGAAGTATATTTAATTGTCCATGGTGATATATGTATAGAGGTATTCCTTGCAACATTATGTACAGTAGATTAAAAAAAGAAGATTCTAAATTCTCTCCTGATAGTGAGAAATGTTTTAAAATGAAATCTAAAGGAATATTACATTTCAAAGAAACAAAAAACATATGTAGCAAAGACATTCTTATAGGTAGTATGGCCTATGTTGTTGTTGTGAAGTGCTGTCAAATCAGTTCCGAGCCATAGTGACCCTGTATAGGATTTTCGAGGAGCAGCTAGTGAGCTTGAACCGCTGACCTTGCCATTCAAATGGCTTTGCAGTCTGGCATATTAACCCACAGCACCACAATAGGACTCCAGTATGGCCTATAGGTAGCAACAATTCTCAGTTCCAAAATATATTGAAAATACTTAATAGTTTCTTTGTTAATTCATTAAATACTTTTTATAATCTTGAATGCAAAAGACACCCATATGACAAGCAAGAACAAATTATAAACAACCAAAATTAACTGATTTGTAATTTGATTAGCAGTGCAATCGTTTCTATAGATAATTGAGTACAAGATTACTTGTATATGTTTTTAACAGAATTATGTCAACAATATACCAATAATAAATGTCTGGATTTCTTTCTAAATAATTTCTTCTAAATTATTTTGTTTGCTTTTTATTTCACTTTGTACTCTGTAATAATTCTTTTTAATTGATGTATAGTAATGGCATCTGAAATTGTGCCTATTGTTGGATATTTTACCTGTTTCTAATTTTATAGATATGAAATACAACTATGATAAAAAACACACACCTCTATCAGTACTAACTTGGAGAGATAAGTAATAGATCACATTTGATAAAATATTAAAAGTTCTTAAAGAGTATCCACAGAATATTTCCAAAAAGAATTACCATATTTTTCAAAATTTACAAATAGTGTCTGATAGTAGTCATTCATATTGAGCTTCTTTTTTTTTTTTTTCTTTTTCCATTTTGATAGGTAAACCATGTTGTTAAGTGTCATCAAATAGGTTCTGACTAAGAACAGCTGTACATATCTTATAGTTCAAGCGACCTTGCTGTCCAGTTCATTATCCCACAGCACCACACCAGGATTCCAGGTAAAATATAATCAACAATATTTATATTTATCACAACTCATGGAAATTAATCAATCTTTGAATGTTTTCTAGCCCTAGTTGATGTTTTTAATTTTGAAGGTTTTTATTAATTTAATCACCCATTCATTTAGGATTTTTTTCATTTTTGTTTATTTTTCAAAAATTGGATATATATAAGTGAATTTGAACTTTAATCAAAAAAATGTTAAAATAAAGGAAAAACAATTCAGCAAGTGAGATAAAATTTTAATAGTTGAGGGCAACAATGCAACTAATACCATAATTGGAGAGTCCTAGGTGCATATTCACTTATTCCCACCATTCCTCTGTCAGATTGTCATACTTTGGTGCCTTGCATTTTGCTACAATGCTGGAAGCTATGACACTGGTATTTTAAGACCCTGCAGGATCATTCATGGTGGACAGGTTTTGATGGGGATCCAGACAAAGACAGATAAGGAAAAAAGGAGAGACAGACTATATCCGAATGGTTAGAAACTGGAAACCTTATGATTAGCAGGAGAATATTATCAGATAAAGTGTTAGAAAATGAAAAAAATTATGAGAAGTAGGAGAACATTGTACAACATAGTGTCAGAAGATAAGCCCCTCAGGTTGGAAGTCACTCAAAATACAATAGGGGCAAAGCTTATGTACTACAGAATGAAACACTGCCATATCCTGAGCCAACGTCACTATTGTTGCAATGCTTGAGTCCATCAATGCTGCCAGTTGGCAAATCCATGTTATTGGGGGTCTTCCTCTTTTTCTCTGACCCTCCACCTTACCAAACATGATATCCTTTTCCAGAGACTGGTCTCTCCTGACAATATGTTCAAAGTATGAGAGACGAAGTTTGGCCTTCTTGGCCTCCTAGGGGCAAACTGGCTGCACTTCTTCCAAAACAATCTATTGGTTCTTTGAGCAGCCCATGACACTTTCAGTATTCTCCTCTAACACCATAACTCATAAACATTATCACTTCATTGTCTTCCTTTTTCACTGTCCAGCTTTCACATGCATATGAGGTTATTGAAAATACCATGGCTTGGGTCAGGCACAC